>NW_022633303.1:0-6488 GCF_010015895.1 Lontra canadensis
TCTTTTTAATGTGCTATTGGATCCTGTTTGCTAGGATCTTGTTGAGATACCACCTTACACCAGTTAGAATGGACAAAATTAGCAAGACAGGAAACAACATGTGTTGGAGAGGAGCCACTTTGGAGAACAGTGTGGAGATTCCTCAAGAAATTAAAAATAGAGCTTCCCTATGACCCTGCAATTGCAGTACTAGGTATTTACCCCAAAGATACAGATGTAGTGAAAAGAAGGGCCAACCCCAATGTTTATAGCAGCAATGGCCACGG
Organism: Lontra canadensis; assembly: GCF_010015895.1. Classification (NCBI taxonomy): domain Eukaryota; kingdom Metazoa; phylum Chordata; class Mammalia; order Carnivora; family Mustelidae; genus Lontra; species Lontra canadensis. The sequence continues at coordinate 267 of NW_022633303.1, forward strand.
TCGCGAAACTGTGGAAAGAACCAAGATGCCCTTCAACGGACGAATGGATAAGGAAGATGTGGTCCATATACACTATGGAGTATTATGCCTCCATCGGAAAGGATGAATACCCAACTTTTGTAGCAACATGGACAGGACTGGAAGAGATTATGCTGAGTGAAATAAGTCAAGCAGAGAGAGTCAATTATCATATGGTTTCACTTATTTGTGGAGCATAACAAATAACATGGAGGACATAGGGAGATGGAGAGGAGATGGGAGTTGAGGGAAATTGGAAGGGGAGGTGAACCATGAGAGACAATGGACTCTGAAAAACAATCTGAGGGTTTTGAAGGGGCAGGAGGTGGGAGGTTGGGGGAGCCAGGTGGAGGGTATTAAGGAGGGCACGTATTGCATGGAGCACTAGGTGTGGTACAAAAACAATGAATTCTGTTATGCTGAAAAGAAATTAAAAAAAATAAAAATAAAAATACAAAAAAAAAGAACAAAAAAAGTGGTAAGTTTCCCTTTTAAAGGGAAAAATATTTTTAAAAAATTAAATTTTTAAAAAGAAGATCACATCCTGGACCATAGAACAAGTCAAAATAAATTTAAATGGATTCAAATCATACAAAGTATCTTTTCTAGCCATAGTGAAATTAAATTGGTTAAGCGTCTGCCTTCAGCTTAGGTCATGATCCCAAGGTCCTGGGATCGAGCCTCACATCAGACTCCCTGCTCAGTGGGGAGTCTCCTTCTTTTTTTAGTCTCTGCCTCTGTTCCTCCCCGTTTGTGTGCTCTCTCTCTCTTTCCCTCAAATAAATAAATAAAATATTTTTTTAAAAAAGATGTCTGGAAAAATCCCCATATATTTAGAAAATTAAAAGCATAGAAAATTAAGTCAGAAAACAACAGATGTTGACAAGGATGCAGAGAAAGGGGAACCCTCTCACACTGTTGGTAGGAATGCAAACTGGCACAGCCACTCTGGAAAACAGTAGGAGGTTCCTCAAAAAGTTGAAAATAGAGTTACCCTATGAATGAGCAATTGCACTACTAGGTATTTAACCCAAAGATACAAATGTAATGATCCTTGATCCAAAGAGGCAACTGCACCCCAATGTTTATAGCAGCAATGCCCACAATAGCCAAACTATGGAAAGAGCCCAGATGTCCATCAACAGATGAATGGACACACACACACGTGTGCACACGTGCACACACACACACACCCTGGAATATTACTCAGCCATCAAAAAAAAAAAGAAATCTTGCCATTTGCAATGATGTGGATAGAACTAGAGGGTATTACACTAAGCAAAATAAGTCAATCAGAGAAAGACAATTATATGATTTCATTTATATGTGGTATTTAAGAAACAAAACAGAGGAGCATAGGGGAAGGGAGGGAAAAATAAAACAAGACGAAATCAGAGAGGGAGACAAACCATAAGATGCTCTTAATCATGGGAAACAAACTGAGGGTTTTTGGAGGGGCAGGGGGTAGGAGGATGGGGTAACTGGGTGATGGACCTTAAGGAGGACATGTGATGTAATAAGCACTGGATGTTATATAAGACTGATGAATGAATGAACTCTACCTCTGAAACTCATAGTATACTATGTTAATAAATTGAATTTAAATATTTTTTAAAAATAGAAAATAAAGAAAATTAAAAGCATACTGCTAAATAACTCATGGTCCCAGCAATTCAACTCCTAAATATTTTATCCAGAAGAAATGAAAGTGTATATCCATAAAAATACTTGTAGACAAATATCCATTGCAGTTTTATTTTAGTAGTCCCAAATTAGAAACAGCCCAAATATCTATGAACAGGTGAATAGATAAACATGTTGTGGTATCTTCATATAATGGGATACTATTTAGCAATAAAAAGGGATGAACTACTAATATAGACAACAGCATGTTTGATACTCAAAACAGTCATGCTTGGTGAAAAAAGAGAATATACTATGTGATCCTATTTAATTCTAGAAGTTCTAGAAAATGGTGGAAATTTTCTAGAATTCTAAAATTTTAGACATGTAAACTAATTGATGGTGACAGAGAGATGCCTGGTAGTTGTCTGGAAGTGGAAGCCAGAGAAAGAGATTTAAATGGGCACAAGGAGAGTTTACGAGATTTTGGATATGTTTACTAACTTGATTGGGGTGATGTTTTCATGGTTGTGTTCAGATGCCAAACATATCAATTTGTATGTGTTAAATATGTACAGTTTATGAAATGTCAATTGTACTTCAAACTGTTAAAAACAAATGCACACAAAATAACAATATGCAATAACATATAAACAAAATAACATATACAAGAAACACATAAACAAAAATACATATTAAACAGATTAGAATGATCAATTTCCTAAAACAGAGGAAAGGAGAATGATAAGAATAGGGAAAAAAGGGAGTGTGTGTGTGTGCGTGCATGCGCACGCGCACATGTGCATGCACACATGTGTATAAATAAATAAATAAACAAGAATCACAAGAGAAGTGGTGGTGCCTAGGCAGTACAGTCAGTTAAGCATCGGACCCTTGGTTTCAGCTAAGGTCATGATCTCAGGTCCTAAGATCAAGCCCCAGATCCAGCTCCATGCCCAGTGTGGAGTCTGCTTGAGATTCTCTCTCCTTTTCTCTCTGCCCCTCCTGCTCATACTCTCTCTCTCTCTCTCTCTCTCAAATAAATAAATAATTCTTAGAAAAAGAAAAAGAATCACAAGAGAGGGATTGATAGTGTTGGAAAAGAAAGTGAGGGGAAAATGAAAGAAATTTACTCTGTTACAATCATACCACTCTTATTGAAACACAGAAACAGTAAATTCTCTAAGATTAAAAAACCTGAATGGCAACAATAGCTTCAGACTTCCAATCATATGAATGAGGAATTATTAAAAGGAGTCTTCCCTGGTATCCCTGGGATAATTCAAAACTCCATCTACTGAATCATTTGACAATTATTTACTACCTACTATGTGCCAGGCCCTATTCATAAGGCCAGTAATTGTTTCAATAGCCACTCATCATCTCCATTTCCTGGTCCTACCTGCTGGGGTTTCTGCCTTCATTGCTGTTGCAGAAGAACCATTAGTGATTCCCCAAGGACCTAAACTGTGTTCTTCTACTTTCCCTCCTTCTTCAATGTACTCAAAAGGACCAGTGCTCCTCTGCTTTATTACTTGTGCCTGAAACGTTCGTGCCTGAAGTTGTTTGAAGCCTTCATGAAATGCCATTTCCATTCGAATATCATTGTTTTGAATTTCATAGTACAAACCTGAAGAAAGAAAGATGTTGAGATAAATGTGACTGGTTTTTCCACCATCATAAACTGAAGAACTGCAACATTTCACTTCTATTTTCCTAATTTTACAAAAGTTTAAGAACTATATGATAAGCCATTAAAGAATGAAAAGAGAAAGGGAGAATCTTATAATGGAAGAAAACACATTCATATCACAGGAAAATACCATACCAAGTAAAGTCCAGGCTACAACATTAGTTGGTTCCAAGCAAGTAGCATCCTCAAAGAAAATTTCTGCCTGCTCATACTTCTCCAAAAGGACAGCTAGGACACCACACAGCAACAAGCTGAGAAGAGACCACCAACATGATTCACAACATGGTCCCATGTCACAGTCATGGAACCAAGACAATTTCATATAGAAGCTTATGTGTTCCTACTCATTCTTCATCTCCCTTCCACCCATACCTTTGGATATGATTCTGGTTGAGGGAAAGGGCTTTCCGAAAACACTCCTGTGCTTTGATGTTGTCCTCAGTTAGGAGGCAGAAGGCACCATAGTCCAGCCAGTGTTCCAGGTTCTGGGGCTCACGGACCAACCTCTATCACATGAAGCACCAGGAGGACCAAAGTTATTGTAATACAATGTCATATTTCTTATGCCCATAAAACCACAAATACTCTAAGTTGTATGAAAGCAGAAACTGTCATATTTTAAAAATTTACCACTGGATTCTGAATATCTAGCACAGACACTATTCTGGCTCATAGTATGTGGTGAATAAATACTTATTGCAATAATTTTTAAATTAAATCTTCAAGTCATTGCTTCTTAGTGTCAATGTTATAGTCACCATAAACTCCTCTAATTACTTAGGAACATAGATTCATTTTATAGTTCATTTTAAAGATTCACATATAATAATTCCGTCATGGTCTTGAGATGGCAAATATAAGTTTAAGTACAAATATGCAAAAAAAAAAATCTCACAATGAGTAAAAACTATAAAACATTGCTAAAAGAAATTAAAGATGATATAAACAAATGGAAACACATCTCATGTATATGGATTGAGAGACTTAATATTATTAAAATGTCAATACTGCCCAAAGCAATTTACAGATTCCATACAATCTCTATCAAAATCTCAATAATTTTTGTAACAATAGGAAAAAACACTCTAAAATTTACATGGATTCTCAAGGGACCCTGAATAGCCAAAACAATCTTGAAAAAAAACAAAACTAGAGAACTCATACTTGGCCTAAATGCGCCCATAAAACGACATAGGGTTGCAGATTGGATAAAACGACAGGACCCATCCATATGTTGTCTACAAGAGACCCATTTCGAACCTAAGGATATATCCAGACTGAAAGTGGGGTAAATGCATCCCTAAAACGACATAGGGTTGCAGATTGGATAAAACGACAGGACCCATCCATATGTTGTCTACAAAAGACCCATTTCGAACCTAAGGATATATCCAGACTGAAAGTGAAGGGATGGAGAAGCATCTTTCATGCCAATGGGCCTTAAAAGAAGGCTGGGGTAGTGATTCTCATATCAGATAAATTAGATTTTAAACTAAAGACTGTAGTCAGAGATACAGAAGGACACTATATCATTCTTAAATCCACCAAGAAGATCTAACAATTGTAAATATTTATGTCCCCAATATGGGAGCAGCCAATTACATAAGAAAACTGTTAATCAAGATAAAGAGTCATATTGATATGAATACATTAATAGTAGGAGATCTTAACATGCCACTCTCAGTAATAGACAGATCATCCAAGCAGAAAATCAATAAAGAAACAAGAGCATTGAATGACACATTGGACCAGATGGACCTCATAGATATATACAGAACATTCCACCCTAAAACAACAGAATACTCATTCTTCTCGAGTGCACGTGGAACCTTCTCCAGAATAGACCATATACTGGGTCACAAATCAGGGCTCAACCGATACCAAAAGATTGAGATTATTTCCTGCATATTCTCAGATCACAATGCTTTGAAACTGCAGCTCAACCACAAGGAAGGGTTTGGAAGGAATTCAAACACCTGGAAGTTAAAGACCACCTTGCTTAAGAATGCTTGGATCAACCAGGAAATCAAAGAACTTAAACAATTCATGGAAACCAATGAGAATGAAGACACTTCGGTCCAAAACCTATGGGATACAGCAAAGGCAGTCCTAAGGGAGAAATACATAGCCATCCAAGCCTCCCTTAAAAAAATGGAAAAATCCAGAATACACGAGCTGTCTCTACACCTTAAAGAACTGGAGAATCACAACAAATTAAGCCAACTCCACACACAAGAAGGGAAATAATCAAGATTAGAGCAGAGATCAGTGAGTTAGAAACTAGAGATACAGCAGAACGCATCAATGAAACTAGAAGTTGGTTTTTTGAAAGAATCAATAAGATCAATAAACCATTGGCCAAACTAATCCAAAAGAAGAGAGAAGGCCCAAATTAATAAAATTATGAATGAAAAGGGAGAGATCACAACTAACACCAAGGCAATAGAAACAATCGTCGAAATTATTATCAACAGTTACATGCCAATAAGCTAAGCAACCTAGATGAAATGGATGCATTCCTGGAAAACTTCCAAAATTGAACCAGGAAGAAATTGACAACCTGAATAGACCAAGACCTAGTAATGAGATAGAAGCAGTGATCAAAAACCTCCCAAAAAACAAGAGCCCAGGACCTGATGGATTCCCTGGGGAATTCTAGCAAACTTTCAAAGAAGAAATAACACCTATTCTCCTGAAGCTGTTTCAAAAAATTGAGGCAGAAGGAAAACTTCCAGACTCTTTTTATGAAGCCAGCATTACCCTGATCCCCAAACCAAGCAAAGACCCCACCAAAAAGGAGAATTTCAGACCAATATCACTGATGAGTATGGATGCTAAGATTCTCAACAAGATCCTAGCAAACAGGATCCAATAGCACATTAAAAAGA
>NW_022633304.1:0-6486 GCF_010015895.1 Lontra canadensis
CCAGCCTCGCAGACCAACCTTTAAGGGGGTGGTTGAGCCCCGCCCCTACACAGGTAGCCAGTTAAATCCTAATTCACCCAGTGGATATACCCACGCCACACCGATTGGACATCTTCACCCGGCCTGCCCCGCCCCTACTTCCGGGGTCCACAAGCTAGTTCCTCGGGGAGGGGCAGGCCCTTACATTCCCCCCTTTTCTTTGGAGATTAGTCAAATCTTTGACTTTTTAGCTAGTTCTAACATTTTATCGCTCCAATTTTTCTTTAGTACAGCAACAATAAACTTACAGTTTTTTTAGTCTTAGTTTTAGTCCATGGTCAGCAGGGTCTGTCAGCCGCAGCTTCCATCTCTGGGGGGCTTCCCTACTCTCGGCTCGTTTAACATGACCCGCATGAACCCAGGCCCTAATGCCTTCTACTTTCACTGCCGTGGGGGTCGTTAGGATAACAGTAAATGGTCCCTTCCAGCGAGGCTCCAAGTTCCCCACTTGATAGTGACGTATCCAAACCAAGTCCCCGGGTTGGTAAGGATGTGGTTCCACCATTGTCTCCATCCCAGTGTGGGCAGTTCGGATCCCTGTGTGGGCTTTTTTTAAGACAGACTATAATGCCTGCAGTGACTGAAGTACAGACTGATCAGTCATTTCTGCTAGGACAACCTCCTGTAGCCGAGGACAGAGTGGGGGGGGGGTCTCCCAAACATTATTTCAAATGGGGTCACCTTGTTTAAGTAGGGTGTACATCGGGCCCTGAGGAGGGTGAAAGGAAGGAGATCTACCCATCCACCGCCAGTCTCCAGAATTAGTTTTGTCAAAATCTCTTTAAGAGTCCTGCTCATTCTCTCTACTTGCCCAGAACTCTGGGGCCGATAGGCACAATGTAGTTTCCAATTTGTGCCCACGGCCTTGGCCAATGCCTGTGAGACTGAACTCACAAATGCAGGGCCATTGTCTGACCCGATCGCAAGAGGCAGCCCAAATCTAGGAATTATCTCTTCTAATAGCTTTTTGGCTACCACTCCTGCGGTCTCATGTTTGGCGGAAAAAGCCTCCACCCAGCCTGAAAAGGTATCCACAAAAACCAACATATGCTTGTGCCCATATTTTCGGGTTTCATTTCCATAAAATCTATTTCCCAATAAATTCCTGGTTCCTTACCTCTTTCTCTTTTCCCTCTTCCCATCCTAGTTCTTCCCACATTAACTGCCTGGCATTGAGCACATCTATCAACTACATCCTGATCCATATGCCCTAATTTAGAAACCTGGAACTGCTTGCCTATAAGCTCCTTGAGTTTGCGTGTCCCCAAATGAGTACCCTGATGTATCTGGTCTACTAACTTCTTACCTAGTCTTTGAGGAAGAATTATTTTTCCTATTTTAGTCTTAGCCCAGTCCCCTTCATAGTCCAATTTAACCCATTTCTGCAAATACTTTAAATCTTCTTCTGAATAGTTCGGTTTTTCTGGTAGGGCTGGAGCCGGGAGTGTAACCAGTTCTTGCACTGTTTCTTGAGCTGCTTGCTTTGCGGCTTGATGTGCTAAGTGGTTTCCTTTTGAAATCAGATCAGTCCCCTTCTGGTGTCCTGGGCAATGCATAACAGCCACCTCTTTTGGGTCCCAAATAGCCTGGAGGAGAGCCAATATTTCTCCTTTGTTTTTAATTCCTTTTCCTTCTGCTGTTAATAGGCCCCTTTCTTTATAAATAGCCCCATGTATATGGAGAGTAGCAAAGGCATACCTGCTGTCCGTATAGATGTTGGCGGTTTTACCTTTAGCCATCTGCAGTGCCTTAGTGAGTGCAATCAGTTCCGCTCTTTTTGCCGAAGTTCCATGTGGCAGGGCTGCTGTCCAGAGTTCCTGCTCAGGAGAAACCACTGCAGCCCCTGGATACCTCTTTCCATTGGCCATGTAGCTACTCCCATCTGTGAACAGAGTCATCTCGGCATCGGGGAGGCGAATGTCTCTGAGATCCGGCCTTATTCCTGTGACTTGGGTTAGGACCTCCCCCACAGTCATGTGGATGGTCAGCCAGCTCCTCTGGCAGCAGTGTGGCTGGATTTAGCACTGCTGGGGGTCGGTAGGTCACTTTTGGTTCATTGAGGAGAAGGGCCTGATACCCCATTACTCGGGCGTTCGTCATCCATCGGTCTGGTGGGAGTCCGGAGAAGGCCCTCAATAGCGTGTGTGGTGGTTACAATAAGATTTTGACCCAAAGTCAGTTTACTTGCATCCTTGGCCAGGAGGGCCGTTGTAGCAATTATGCGGAGGCAAGGGGGGAACCCAGCTGCTACTGGATCTAGTTTCTTCCTAAGATAGGCCACTGGCCTTCACCAAGGTCCCAGAGTCTGAGTTAAAACTCCTTTGGCCACCCCTGCTTTTTCATCCACATACAATTGGAAGGGCTTGGTAACATCTGGGATGGCCAACGCTGGGGCACTCAGTAAGGCTGTTTGTAATTCCCAAAATGCTCCTTCTGCTTTAGCAGTCCACTCTATCATAGTGAGCCCTCCTTTTGTCAGTTCGTAGAGAGGTCGGGCAATCTCCGCAAACCGCGGTATCCACAGCCTACAGTAGCCCACCATCCCAAGAAATTCCCTCACTTGTCGGGACGTGGTGGGGCAGGGGTATCGGGTGATCACCTGTTTCCTGGACTCAGACAGTGAACGCACGCCCTCGTGGAGATCAAAGCCTAGATAAATGGCATGGCTCTAACAGAGCTGTGCTTTCTTTGCTGACACCCGATACCCTTTTTCCTGCAGTGTCTGTAAGAGAGCTCTCGTCCCTGCAAACATGACTTATAGTCCTCAGCGGCTACTAGCAAGTCATCAACGTACTGTAACAGAGTGACTCCTGGGTTGGAGGTTCTGTACTCATGCAAATCCTCGTGTAGGGCCTCATCAAAAATGGTGGGTGAATTCTTGAATCCTTGGGGAAGTCTTGTCCAGGTGAGCTGGCCTTGAAACCCTTCCTGTGGGTCAGACCACTCAAAAGCAAAAAGGGGCTGAGATTCCCTTGCTAAAGGTATACAGAAAAATGCATCCTTGAGATCTAAGACAGTATATACAGTTCTTTTGGGGCCCAGGAGGGAGAGTAGGGTATAGGGGTTAGGCACCGTTGGGTGGATATCTTCAACCCGTTTGTTAACTTCCCGCAAGTCCTGAACGGGTCGGTACTCCCCAGTCTCGGCCTTTTTGATGGGCAGCAAAGGCATGTTCCATGGAGATTTGCAAGGAACTAGGATCCCGTCTCCTCGGAGGCAGTTAACACGTTTTCTGATCCCTTCCTTTGCTTCCCAGGGAAGGGGGTACTGCCGAACGCGAATAGCCGTAGCTGTCGCCTTTAATTGTACCACCACTGGAGGTTGTTCTTTGGCCAAGCCAGGGGGCTTCCCTTCTGCCCAGACCTCGGGAAACTCGTCCTGTAGGATTTGGAGAAGGCTCCCCCCCTTTGTCTCCTCTGGTTTTGAGACTGGCTCGTAAAGGAGGTATTCATCTACTGCTGCCATAAGCACTTGTACAGTGGGCTGTCTCAAGGTTACAGTCATGTCTCCTTCCGAGAACTGAATGCCAGCTCTTAACTTGTGGAGGAGATCTCTTCCCAACAAGTTATATGGGGCATTAGGGAGGACCAAAAATCGATGTTTAACTACTCCCGAGGCCAAATTTAAAGTCCTTTCTGTTGTCCATTTATGTCTCTCTGTGCCATTTGCTCCTTGTACCCAAACTTCCTCTCCAGATAGTTTTCCCATAGGTTTAAGTAATGATGAAAATTGGGCTCCTGTGTCCACCAAAAAATCAACTGATTTCCTCTCTACTTCAATTTTTACCTGAGGTTCGGGGAGGGGCTCCAAACCATGGCCCCTTCAGTCTCTAGTGGCAAGCATTGCTGTCTTCTTTTTAGGACACTTCCTGGCCCAATGTCCTTTTTCCTTACAGTATGCACACTGATCTGAATCTAAGTCTTCCCGCCTGCCTTCTCTGTGCTTAGGCTTTTCCTTCCATTTACTATCCCCAACCCGTCTCCTCTCCACCATGTAATGCCAAAACCTTAACGAGTTTTTTTTTGTCTGTTTTTCATCCTCTTGCGCATCCCTGTTGTTAAACACCTTTTCTGCTATTCCCACTAACTCAGTCAGATTCTTCCCTTCAAATCCTTCGATTTTCTGAAGTTTCCTCCTTATATCTGGGGCTGACTGGCTGGCAAAAGCAAGATTCATTGCCCTCTAATTTTAGGGTGCCTCAGGATTGATCGGGCTATACATTTTTATAGGCTTCAATTAGCCTTTCTAGGAAAGCTCCTGGAGACTCATTCTTTCCCTGAGTCACCATACTAATTTTGGATAAATTTATGGGTCTCCTTGCAGCTGCATGGAGGCCTCCCAGTAGAGCCTGGCGGTAGAAACGTAAGCTCTCCTTACCTTCATTAGAGTTTGGATCCCAGTTGGGGGGCTCCCTCGGGCAGTAGTCCTCCATTCGGCGGAGATCGAGGTCCCTGCCAAGTCTCTCGCTTATCACCTTATGGGTTTCTCGCATGATGCGATCCCGTTCTTCCCCATTAAAGAGAGCCATAAGGAGTTGTTGAACATCTACCCAGGTAGGTTGATGAGTAAGAAAGACAGTCTCCAAGAGGCTAATTAAATCCTGAGGGTGGTCATAAAAGGATTTATGTTGGGTCTTCCAGTTATAGATGTCAGAAGAGGAGAAAGGGATATAGCTTAGGTAGGGCCGCCCTCTTCCGTCTGGTAGAGCAACCTCACAAAGAGGCAGCATCAGCGCGGACAGTACCAGTTGGGTAAAGGAAGGCTGAGGGGGATAGAGGAAAGGGGAAGGATCAGGGCAGTCTCTCCGCTTGGTGGTCCCATAGGTGGACCCCAACTGTGTATGAGGTGGACTGGTAAAGGCATTTTGAGATGGAGAGTCAGATTTAGAGGACAAATAAGAGGGGGGAAATTCTGAATCCTCCATATCCAGTGGAGGTATAACGGTCTTCTTCCCTGGATCCCCCTCATCTGTCTGTTCTGGTTTTGGTGCTCTGCCCTGCCTTAGAGGGAGAGAAATGGTTTCATTAGCAGGGGGAAGGTGGAACTTGAGCCATGATGGCAGCTCTTCTATCAGATATCGCCAGGCCACAATATACGGTATTTGGTCTCAATGTAGATCAAAGACCTCACCCAGTGTGGAATAAATCTGAGTCAAGGCAAAAGTTCCTTCCGGCGGCCACCCTGTGGAGAAAGTGGGCCACTCTAATTGGCAGAGTGTTTTTAGTTTTCCCGGATAAACCTTGTCACCTGACTAGGTGGCTTTACCTTAAAAATCCTTGAAATGTTCAAGAACAAGACCTAGGGTTGTCACAACAGGCCCCTCACTCCCCGTCTGTCCCGTTTTTCCAAATACAACAAAGAGCACAACAGTCATCAAAAAAACAAGGCAAAGACAACCGCAGACCCAGCAATTCTCATCCAGAGCCTGCTGCTGGTGGGGACTTTCTTGGTCCCCTACAAACACAACAAACCACACAAGAGACAACAAAAGAACCAGGCAAAGACAACTGCAGACCCAGTGATTCTTACCCAGAAACTGCCACTGGTGGGGGCTTTCTTTATCCCCCAACTGCCTAGGGGGACTTGAACCCCTCAACTGTCTAGGGGGAGGCGAGGGACTCATACCCCCCGACTGCCTAGGGGTACTCGAACCCCCCGACTGCCCAGGGGAACTCGAACCCCCCGACCACCCAGGGGGACTTGAACCCCCCAACTGCGGCGGGGGACTCGTACCCCCCGACCGTCTAGAGGGACTCGAACCCCCCGACTGCCCAGGGGGACTCGAGCGCCCCGACCGCGTAGGGGGACTCGAACCCCCTGACCGCCCAGGGGGACTCGAACCCCCCCGTCGATCTATCAGCAGAGGGATGGGGCGTCCCTGCATCCACTCCAGCCTTGGGGAGCATGGCTGCGTTCAGCTTCTCCCTGGTGGGCTATACCCTGGAGCTCCAACCAGACAGACAGATAGGATCCCAATACTCAGGATCCCAATACCTCCGGAGGCTTTTCCTAAAAATTCCGATGCTGGCTCAGTTCTCGTCATTTGATCCCGGACGAGCCCCCAATGTTAGGGTCCGTGATCAAAGAACGAGACTGATATAAAGCAAAAATCAAACAAAGCTTTATTTCACGCCAAGCATCAAAAATCAAACTGACCGGTCAGGGCTGTCTCTTACGAAAAGGTGACGACGATGACCCCGGCAAGTCCGCTCCCAACGTGGCTGCTCTGGACAAGGCCTTTCTGTAGATGAGGCCGCTCCCAGGACGAGGCCACAGCTGATGAGGTTGCTCCTCAGACAGGGCTGCTCCCCGGAAAGGCTGCTCCCCGAACAAGGGATGCTCCAGCGAGGCCACTCCTTGGACAAGGCTGCTCACAAAAAGAGGTCACTCTGGAGGAAGCCTCTTTCCTGATGATGCTGCCTCCCACAGGGCTGCTCACCGAGGAAG
>NW_022633305.1:0-6486 GCF_010015895.1 Lontra canadensis
CCAGCCTCGCAGACCAACCTTTAAGGGGGTGGTTGAGCCCCGCCCCTACACAGGTAGCCAGTTAAATCCTAATTCACCCAGTGGATATACCCACGCCACACCGATTGGACATCTTCACCCGGCCTGCCCCGCCCCTACTTCCGGGGTCCACAAGCTAGTTCCTCGGGGAGGGGCAGGCCCTTACATTCCCCCCTTTTCTTTGGAGATTAGTCAAATCTTTGACTTTTTAGCTAGTTCTAACATTTTATCGCTCCAATTTTTCTTTAGTACAGCAACAATAAACTTACAGTTTTTTTAGTCTTAGTTTTAGTCCATGGTCAGCAGGGTCTGTCAGCCGCAGCTTCCATCTCTGGGGGGCTTCCCTACTCTCGGCTCGTTTAACATGACCCGCATGAACCCAGGCCCTAATGCCTTCTACTTTCACTGCCGTGGGGGTCGTTAGGATAACAGTAAATGGTCCCTTCCAGCGAGGCTCCAAGTTCCCCACTTGATAGTGACGTATCCAAACCAAGTCCCCGGGTTGGTAAGGATGTGGTTCCACCATTGTCTCCATCCCAGTGTGGGCAGTTCGGATCCCTGTGTGGGCTTTTTTTAAGACAGACTATAATGCCTGCAGTGACTGAAGTACAGACTGATCAGTCATTTCTGCTAGGACAACCTCCTGTAGCCGAGGACAGAGTGGGGGGGGGGTCTCCCAAACATTATTTCAAATGGGGTCACCTTGTTTAAGTAGGGTGTACATCGGGCCCTGAGGAGGGTGAAAGGAAGGAGATCTACCCATCCACCGCCAGTCTCCAGAATTAGTTTTGTCAAAATCTCTTTAAGAGTCCTGCTCATTCTCTCTACTTGCCCAGAACTCTGGGGCCGATAGGCACAATGTAGTTTCCAATTTGTGCCCACGGCCTTGGCCAATGCCTGTGAGACTGAACTCACAAATGCAGGGCCATTGTCTGACCCGATCGCAAGAGGCAGCCCAAATCTAGGAATTATCTCTTCTAATAGCTTTTTGGCTACCACTCCTGCGGTCTCATGTTTGGCGGAAAAAGCCTCCACCCAGCCTGAAAAGGTATCCACAAAAACCAACATATGCTTGTGCCCATATTTTCGGGTTTCATTTCCATAAAATCTATTTCCCAATAAATTCCTGGTTCCTTACCTCTTTCTCTTTTCCCTCTTCCCATCCTAGTTCTTCCCACATTAACTGCCTGGCATTGAGCACATCTATCAACTACATCCTGATCCATATGCCCTAATTTAGAAACCTGGAACTGCTTGCCTATAAGCTCCTTGAGTTTGCGTGTCCCCAAATGAGTACCCTGATGTATCTGGTCTACTAACTTCTTACCTAGTCTTTGAGGAAGAATTATTTTTCCTATTTTAGTCTTAGCCCAGTCCCCTTCATAGTCCAATTTAACCCATTTCTGCAAATACTTTAAATCTTCTTCTGAATAGTTCGGTTTTTCTGGTAGGGCTGGAGCCGGGAGTGTAACCAGTTCTTGCACTGTTTCTTGAGCTGCTTGCTTTGCGGCTTGATGTGCTAAGTGGTTTCCTTTTGAAATCAGATCAGTCCCCTTCTGGTGTCCTGGGCAATGCATAACAGCCACCTCTTTTGGGTCCCAAATAGCCTGGAGGAGAGCCAATATTTCTCCTTTGTTTTTAATTCCTTTTCCTTCTGCTGTTAATAGGCCCCTTTCTTTATAAATAGCCCCATGTATATGGAGAGTAGCAAAGGCATACCTGCTGTCCGTATAGATGTTGGCGGTTTTACCTTTAGCCATCTGCAGTGCCTTAGTGAGTGCAATCAGTTCCGCTCTTTTTGCCGAAGTTCCATGTGGCAGGGCTGCTGTCCAGAGTTCCTGCTTAGGAGAAACCACTGCAGCCCCTGGATACCTCTTTCCATTGGCCATGTAGCTACTCCCATCTGTGAACAGAGTCATCTCGGCATCGGGGAGGCGAATGTCTCTGAGATCCGGCCTTATTCCTGTGACTTGGGTTAGGACCTCCCCCACAGTCATGTGGATGGTCAGCCAGCTCCTCTGGCAGCAGTGTGGCTGGATTTAGCACTGCTGGGGGTCGGTAGGTCACTTTTGGTTCATTGAGGAGAAGGGCCTGATACCTCATTACTCGGGCGTTCGTCATCCATCGGTCTGGTGGGAGTCCGGAGAAGGCCCTCAATAGCGTGTGTGGTGGTTACAATAAGATTTTGACCCAAAGTCAGTTTACTTGCATCCTTGGCCAGGAGGGCCGTTGTAGCAATTATGCGGAGGCAAGGGGGGAACCCAGCTGCTACTGGATCTAGTTTCTTCCTAAGATAGGCCACTGGCCTTCACCAAGGTCCCAGAGTCTGAGTTAAAACTCCTTTGGCCACCCCTGCTTTTTCATCCACATACAATTGGAAGGGCTTGGTAACATCTGGGATGGCCAACGCTGGGGCACTCAGTAAGGCTGTTTGTAATTCCCAAAATGCTCCTTCTGCTTTAGCAGTCCACTCTATCATAGTGAGCCCTCCTTTTGTCAGTTCGTAGAGAGGTCGGGCAATCTCCGCAAACCGCGGTATCCACAGCCTACAGTAGCCCACCATCCCAAGAAATTCCCTCACTTGTCGGGACGTGGTGGGGCAGGGGTATCGGGTGATCACCTGTTTCCTGGACTCAGACAGTGAACGCACGCCCTCGTGGAGATCAAAGCCTAGATAAATGGCATGGCTCTGACAGAGCTGTGCTTTCTTCGCTGACACCCGATACCCTTTTTCCTGCAGAGTCTGTAAGAGAGCTCTCGTCCCTGCAAACATGACTCCTAGTCCTCAGCGGCTACTAGCAAGTCATCAACGTACTGTAACAGAGTGACTCCCGGGTTGGATGTTCTGTAGTCACGCAAATCCTCGTGTAGGGCCTCGTCAAAAATGGTGGGTGAATTCTTGAATCCTTGGGGAAGTCTTGTCCAGGTGAGCTGGCCTTGAAACCCTTCCTGTGGGTCAGACCACTCAAAAGCAAAAAGGGGCTGAGATTCCCTTGCTAAAGGTATACAGAAAAATGCATCCTTGAGATCTAAGACAGTATATACAGTTCTTTTGGGGCCCAGGAGGGAGAGTAGGGTATAGGGGTTAGGCACCGTTGGGTGGATATCTTCAACCCGTTTGTTAACTTCCCGCAAGTCCTGAACGGGTCGGTACTCCCCAGTCTCGGCCTTTTTGATGGGCAGCAAAGGCATGTTCCATGGAGATTTGCAAGGAACTAGGATCCCGTCTCCTCGGAGGCAGTTAACACGTTTTCTGATCCCTTCCTTTGCTTCCCAGGGAAGGGGGTACTGCCGAACGCGAATAGCCGTAGCTGTCGCCTTTAATTGTACCACCACTGGAGGTTGTTCTTTGGCCAAGCCAGGGGGCTTCCCTTCTGCCCAGACCTCGGGAAACTCGTCCTGTAGGATTTGGAGAAGGCTCCCCCCCTTTGTCTCCTCTGGTTTTGAGACTGGCTCGTAAAGGAGGTATTCATCTACTGCTGCCATAAGCACTTGTACAGTGGGCTGTCTCAAGGTTACAGTCATGTCTCCTTCCGAGAACTGAATGCCAGCTCTTAACTTGTGGAGGAGATCTCTTCCCAACAAGTTATATGGGGCATTAGGGAGGACCAAAAATCGATGTTTAACTACTCCCGAGGCCAAATTTAAAGTCCTTTCTGTTGTCCATTTATGTCTCTCTGTGCCATTTGCTCCTTGTACCCAAACTTCCTCTCCAGATAGTTTTCCCATAGGTTTAAGTAATGATGAAAATTGGGCTCCTGTGTCCACCAAAAAATCAACTGATTTCCTCTCTACTTCAATTTTTACCTGAGGTTCGGGGAGGGGCTCCAAACCATGGCCCCTTCAGTCTCTAGTGGCAAGCATTGCTGTCTTCTTTTTAGGACACTTCCTGGCCCAATGTCCTTTTTCCTTACAGTATGCACACTGATCTGAATCTAAGTCTTCCCGCCTGCCTTCTCTGTGCTTAGGCTTTTCCTTCCATTTACTATCCCCAACCCGTCTCCTCTCCACCATGTAATGCCAAAACCTTAACGAGTTTTTTTTTGTCTGTTTTTCATCCTCTTGCGCATCCCTGTTGTTAAACACCTTTTCTGCTATTCCCACTAACTCAGTCAGATTCTTCCCTTCAAATCCTTCGATTTTCTGAAGTTTCCTCCTTATATCTGGGGCTGACTGGCTGGCAAAAGCAAGATTCATTGCCCTCTAATTTTAGGGTGCCTCAGGATTGATCGGGCTATACATTTTTATAGGCTTCAATTAGCCTTTCTAGGAAAGCTCCTGGAGACTCATTCTTTCCCTGAGTCACCATACTAATTTTGGATAAATTTATGGGTCTCCTTGCAGCTGCATGGAGGCCTCCCAGTAGAGCCTGGCGGTAGAAACGTAAGCTCTCCTTACCTTCATTAGAGTTTGGATCCCAGTTGGGGGGCTCCCTCGGGCAGTAGTCCTCCATTCGGCGGAGATCGAGGTCCCTGCCAAGTCTCTCGCTTATCACCTTATGGGTTTCTCGCATGATGCGATCCCGTTCTTCCCCATTAAAGAGAGCCATAAGGAGTTGTTGAACATCTACCCAGGTAGGTTGATGAGTAAGAAAGACAGTCTCCAAGAGGCTAATTAAATCCTGAGGGTGGTCATAAAAGGATTTATGTTGGGTCTTCCAGTTATAGATGTCAGAAGAGGAGAAAGGGATATAGCTTAGGTAGGGCCGCCCTCTTCCGTCTGGTAGAGCAACCTCACAAAGAGGCAGCATCAGCGCGGACAGTACCAGTTGGGTAAAGGAAGGCTGAGGGGGATAGAGGAAAGGGGAAGGATCAGGGCAGTCTCTCCGCTTGGTGGTCCCATAGGTGGACCCCAACTGTGTATGAGGTGGACTGGTAAAGGCATTTTGAGACGGAGAGTCAGATTTAGAGGACAAATAAGAGGGGGGAAATTCTGAATCCTCCATATCCAGTGGAGGTATAACGGTCTTCTTCCCTGGATCCCCCTCATCTGTCTGTTCTGGTTTTGGTGCTCTGCCCTGCCTTAGAGGGAGAGAAATGGTTTCATTAGCAGGGGGAAGGTGGAACTTGAGCCATGATGGCAGCTCTTCTATCAGATATCGCCAGGCCACAATATACGGTATTTGGTCTCAATGTAGATCAAAGACCTCACCCAGTGTGGAATAAATCTGAGTCAAGGCAAAAGTTCCTTCCGGCGGCCACCCTGTGGAGAAAGTGGGCCACTCTAATTGGCAGAGTGTTTTTAGTTTTCCCGGATAAACCTTGTCACCTGACTAGGTGGCTTTACCTTAAAAATCCTTGAAATGTTCAAGAACAAGACCTAGGGTTGTCACAACAGGCCCCTCACTCCCCGTCTGTCCCGTTTTTCCAAATACAACAAAGAGCACAACAGTCATCAAAAAAACAAGGCAAAGACAACCGCAGACCCAGCAATTCTCATCCAGAGCCTGCTGCTGGTGGGGACTTTCTTGGTCCCCTACAAACACAACAAACCACACAAGAGACAACAAAAGAACCAGGCAAAGACAACTGCAGACCCAGTGATTCTTACCCAGAAACTGCCACTGGTGGGGGCTTTCTTTATCCCCCAACTGCCTAGGGGGACTTGAACCCCTCAACTGTCTAGGGGGAGGCGAGGGACTCATACCCCCCGACTGCCTAGGGGTACTCGAACCCCCCGACTGCCCAGGGGAACTCGAACCCCCCGACCACCCAGGGGGACTTGAACCCCCCAACTGCGGCGGGGGACTCGTACCCCCCGACCGTCTAGAGGGACTCGAACCCCCCGACTGCCCAGGGGGACTCGAGCGCCCCGACCGCGTAGGGGGACTCGAACCCCCTGACCGCCCAGGGGGACTCGAACCCCCCCGTCGATCTATCAGCAGAGGGATGGGGCGTCCCTGCATCCACTCCAGCCTTGGGGAGCATGGCTGCGTTCAGCTTCTCCCTGGTGGGCTATACCCTGGAGCTCCAACCAGACAGACAGATAGGATCCCAATACTCAGGATCCCAATACCTCCGGAGGCTTTTCCTAAAAATTCCGATGCTGGCTCAGTTCTCGTCATTTGATCCCGGACGAGCCCCCAATGTTAGGGTCCGTGATCAAAGAACGAGACTGATATAAAGCAAAAATCAAACAAAGCTTTATTTCACGCCAAGCATCAAAAATCAAACTGACCGGTCAGGGCTGTCTCTTACGAAAAGGTGACGACGATGACCCCGGCAAGTCCGCTCCCAACGTGGCTGCTCTGGACAAGGCCTTTCTGTAGATGAGGCCACTCCCAGGACGAGGCCACAGCTGATGAGGTTGCTCCTCAGACAGGGCTGCTCCCCGGAAAGGCTGCTCCCCGAACAAGGGATGCTCCAGCGAGGCCACTCCTTGGACAAGGCTGCTCACAAAAAGAGGTCACTCTGGAGGAAGCCTCTTTCCTGATGATGCTGCCTCCCACAGGGCTGCTCACCGAGGAAG
>NW_022633306.1:0-6482 GCF_010015895.1 Lontra canadensis
GTGTGTGTGTGTGTGTGTGTGTGTGTGTGTGTGTGTGTGTGTTGAGTTGAATAAGTTCTTTATATATTTTGGATACTAACCCTTTATCAACTATGTCATATGCAAATACTTTCTCCCATTCAGTAAGTTGCCTTTTAGTTTTGTTGATTGTTTCCTTTGCTTTATAGAAGATTTTTATTTCGATGTATTCCCCATAGTTTATTTTTACTTTTGTTTCCCTCTCCTGAGGAGACACATCTAGAAAAATGTTGTTACAGTTTATGTTAGAGAAAATACTTCCTGTGCTCTTTTCTAGTATTTTTATGGTTTTAGGTCTCACATTTAGGTTCTTCATCTATTTGAATTTATTTTTGTGTGTGGTCTAAGAAAGTGGTCCAGATACATTCTTTTACAAGTAGCTGTCCAGTTTTCCCAACACCATTTGTTGAAGAGACTATCTTTTTCCCATTGCATGTTCTTGCCTCCTTTGTTGAAGATTAACTGACCATATAATCATGGGTTTATTTCTTGGCTGTCTGCCCTATTCTATTGATCTGTGTGTCTGTTTTTGTGCCAGTACCATACTGTTTTATTTACTACTTCTCTGTAGTATATCTTGGAACCTGAGATTGTGAAGCCTCCAATTTTCTTCTCTTTTCAAGATTGCTTTGGCTATTCAGGGTCATTTGTGGTTTCCTTACAAATTTGAGAATTATTTGTTCTAGTTCTGTAAAAAACACTGCTGGTGTTTTGATAGGGATTGCATTTAATCTGTAGATTACTTTGGGTAGCATACACATTTTAATAATATTCTTCTAACCCATGAGCGTGGAATATTTTTCCATTTGTTTGTGTCATCTTTAATTTCTTTTGCCAGTATTTTATAGTTTCCAAAGTCTAGGACCTTCACCTCCATGGTTAACTTTGTGCCGAGGTATTTTATTATTTTGGGGTCAATTGTAAGTGGGATTATTTCCTTAATTTCTCTTTCTGTTACTTCATTATTAGTGTATAGGAATGTAACAGATTTTTGTACATAGATTTTGTATCCTGTGACCTTACTGAATTCATTTATGAGTTCTTGTAGTTTTTTGGTGGAGTCTTTAAGGTCATATGTAGATGACTATGTATCTATGTATCTATCTATCTATATAGCTTGAGGTACTGCTGCTTTGGATGTGCGTGTATGTGTGTATACACACACACATATGTATATATATATATCTCATCACATTTATATATATATGTATATATATATATATATATATATAATCTTCAAATCGTCAAAGTTTTACTTTTTTCTTACCAATTTAAGTGAATTTTATTTCATTTTGTTGTCTGATTACTATGGCTATGACTTCCAGGACTATGTTGAATAAAAGTGGTGAAAGACATCCTTGTCTTGTTCCTGATCTTAGAGGAAAAGCTCTCTGTTTTTCCCCATTGAGTATGATGGTACCTATGGATTTTCATATAGTACTTTATTATGTTGATAGTATACTTTATTTATTATAAATATATATAATAAATAATACTAATATAATATATAATATATAATATATACCATATATAATATAATATAATAATAAAAATAAATAATAATACTTTATTATGCTGAGGTATATTCCCTCTAAACCTACTTTTTTGAGGGTTTTTATCATGAATGGATATTGTACTTTGTCAGATGCTTTTTCTGCATCTTTTGAACTGATTACGTTCTTACACTTTCTCTTATTGATGTAATATATCACACTGGTTGATTTGCAAATATTGATTCACCCTTGCATCTCAGGAATAAATCCCACTTGATTGTGATACATGATTTTAAAAATATATTATTGAATTCAGTATGCTAATCTTTTGTTGAGCATTTTTGAGTCTGTGTTCATCCAAGGTACTAGCCTGTGGTTCCTTTTTTTTGGTAGTGTCTTTATCTGTTTGTTTGTTTGTTTGTTTATTAGCAGTATGATGCTGACCCTACAGAATGAATTTGGAAGCTTTCCTTCCTTTTCTACTTTTTGAAATAGTTTGAGAAAAATAGATAACAACTCTTTTTTGAATGTTTGGTAGGATTCTCCTGTGAAGCTCTCTGATCCTGGACTTTGTGTTTTGGGAGTTTTTTGATTAATGATTCAATTTTATTGCTTGTAATTGGTCTGTTCAAATTTTCTCTTTCTTTCTGCATCACTTTTGCTATGTTATAGGTTTGTAGGAATTTCTTCTAGGTTGCCCAATTTGTTGGCATATAACTTTTCATAACATTGTCTTAAAATCCTTTGTATTTCTGTGGTGTTCGTTGTTATTTCTCCTCTTTCATGTCTGATTTTGCTCGAGTCTTCCTCACCTGCCCCCCAGGACATTCTTTCCTCTCTCTCTTTCCACTCTCTTTTTTTGGATGAGTCTAGTTAAAAGTTTATCAGTTTTGTTGATCAATTAAAAAACCAGATTCTGGTTTAAATGATCTGTTCTCTAATTTTTTGTTTTTATTTAATTTATTTCTTCTTTAATCTTTATTAGTTCCTTCCTTCTATTGGTTAAGGGTTTTGTTCTTCTTTTTTTAGCTCCTATAGGTATAATGTTAGGTTGTTTATATAAGATTTTTCTTGTATATTGAGGTAGACTCATACTGCTACAAATTTCCCTTTTAGAGCCACTTTCACTGTATCCTAAAGATTTTGGACCATTTATTTATTTATTTATTTATTTTTTATTTATTTTTATTTATTTTTATTTTTTTTTTAAATTTTTATAATTTTATTTTTTATAAACATATATATATATATATATTTTTTTTTTCCCCCAGGGGTACAGGTCTGTGAATCTCCACGTTTACAAACTTCACAGCACTCACCATAGCACATACCCTACCCAATGTCCATAACCCCCCCCAACCCCCCTCTGCCCAGCAACCCTCAGTTTGTTTTGTGAGATTAAGAGTCACTTATGGTTTGTCTCCCTCCCAATCCCAACTTGTTTCATTTACTCTTCTCCTACCACATTAACCCCCCATGTTGCATCTCCTCTCCCTCATATCAGGGAGATCATATGATAGTTGTCTTTCTCCGATTGACTTATTTCGCTAAGCATGATACCCTCTAGTTCCATCCATGTTGTCGCAAATGGCAAGATTTCATTTCTTTTGATGGCTGCATAGTATTCCATTGTATATATATACCACATCTTCTTTATCCATTCGTCTGTTGATGGACATCTAGGTTCTTTCCATAGTTTGGCTATTGTAGACATTGCTGCTATAAACATTCGGGTGCATGTGCCCCTTCGGATCACTACGTTTGTATCTTTAGGGTAAATACCCAGCAGTGCAATTGCTGGGTCATAGGGTAGTTCAATTTTCAACATTTTGAGGAACCTCCATGCTGTTTTCCAGAGTGGTTGCACCAGCTTGCATTCCCACCAACAGTGTAGGAGGGTTCCCCTTTCTCCGCATCCTCGCCAGCATCTGTCATTTCTGGACTTGTTAATTTTAGCCATTCTGACTGGTGTGAGGTGGTATCTCATTGTGGTTTTGATTTGTATTTCCCTGATGCCGAGTGATATGGAGCACTTTTTCATGTGTCTGTTGGCCATCTGGATGTCTTCTTTGCAGAAATGTCTGTTCATGTCTTCTGCCCATTTCTTGATGGGATTATTTGTTCTTTGGGTGTTGAGTTTGCTAAGTTCTTTATAGATTCTGGACACTAGCCCTTTATCTGATATGTCGTTTGCAAATATCTTCTCCCATTCTGTCAGTTGTCTTTTGGTTTTGTTCACTGTTTCCTTTGCTGTGCAAAAGCTTTTGATCTTGATAAAATCCCAATAGTTCATTTTTGCCCTTGCTTCCCTTGCCTTTGGCGATGTTCCTAGGAAGATGTTGCTGCGGCTGAGGTCGAAGAGGTTGCTGCCTGTGTTCTCCTCAAGGATTTTGATGGATTCCTTTCTCACATTGAGGTCCTTCATCCATTTTGAGTCTATTTTCATGTGTGGTGTAAGGAAATGATCCAATTTCATTTTTCTGCATGTGGCTGTCCAATTTTCCCAACACCATTTATTGAAGAGGCTGTCTTTTTTCCATTGGACATTCTTTCCTGCTTTGTCGAAGATTAGTTGACCATAGAGTTGAGGGTCTATTTCTGGGCTCTCTACTCTGTTCCATTGATCTATGTGTCTGTTTTTGTGCCAGTACCATGCTGTCTTGATGATGACAGCTTTGTAATAGAGCTTGAAGTCCGGAATTGTGATGCCACCAACTCTGGCTTTCTTTTTCAATATTCCTTTGGCTATTCGCGGTCTTTTCTGGTTCCATATAAATTTTAGGATTATTTGTTCCATTTCTTTGAAAAAAATGGATGGTACTTTGATAGGAATTGCATTAAATGTGTAGATTGCTTTAGGTAGCATAGACATTTTCACAATATTTATTCTTCCAATCCAGGAGCATGGAACATTTTTCCATTTCTTTGTGTCTTCCTCAATTTCTTTCATGAGTACTTTATAGTTTTCTGTGGACCATTTATTTTTATTTTTATTTATTTCCATGTAATTTTAAAATTTTTTCTTTAATTTCCTATATGGCTTATTCATTTTTTAGTAGCAAGTTTTTAAATCTCCATGTATTTATGCTCTTTCCATTTTTTTTCTTGTGGTTGATTTCTAGTTGCATAGCCTTTTGGTCAGAAAAGATGCATGGTGTGACTTGGATCTTTTTGGATTTGTTGAGACTTGTTCTGTGACCTAACTTGCGATCTATTCTAGAGAATAATCCATGTGCACTTGAAAAGAATGTGTATTTTCCTGTTTTAGGATGGAATGTTCTTAATATATCTGTTAGATCCATCTGGTCCAATGTGTCATTCAAAACCATGTTTTCTTTTTTCTTTAACATCTTAATTTAATCTTATTTTTTTCAAAGCCGCTGTTTTCTTAATTGATATTCTTTCTGAATAATCTGTCCACTGATGTAAATGGGATGTCACAGTCTCCTACTATGATCATATCACTGTTGATTGTGTCTTATATGTCTCTTAAGACTGTTTTATGTATTTGGATGCTCCCATGTTGAGTGCATAAATATTTAGCATTGATATATCCTCCTGTTGGGTTGTCCCCCTTTTTGTTCATAAAGTATTCTTCTTTGTCTCCTGTTACAGTCTTTGTTTTAATGTCTATCTTGTCTAGTGAAGGTATTATTACTCTTTCTTTCTTTTTGGTTCCATTTTCATAATAAATGCTTTTTGATCCCTTCACTTAAATTCTGCATGAATTTTAGGTCTGAAATGAGTCTCTTGTAGGCAGCATGTAGATGTATCTCGTTTCTTTTCCCATTCTGGCATCATTTGTCTTTTGATTGGTGTGTTTATTCAACTTACATTCAAAGTAATTATTGATAGTTTGGTATTCATTGCCATTGTGTTACCTGTTATATGGTTGTTTTTGTAGTTCCATGTTCCTTTCGTTTCTTGCTCTCTTCTCTTGTCGTTTGCTGGCATTTTTAGTGATATACTTGGATTCCTTTCTCTTTATTTTATTTTATTTTTTATCATTGACGTTTGGTTCGTGGTTACCATTCGGTTTGTATATAACATCCTATGTATATAACTATCAGTATTAAGTTGATTGTTGGTCATTTGAGTTATAACCCCTCCTTTATTTCTTTCCTCCCCTCCCCCACCACATTATAGGTATATGATATGATATTATAGCTTACATCCTTCTTTTTGTTAATTTATTTTATTTTTTATTTTTTTATAAACAGATAATGTATTATTAGCCCCAGGGGTACAGGTTTGTGAATCGCTAGCTTTACACACTTCACAGCACTCACCATAGCACATACCCTTCCCAATGTCCATAACCCCACCACCCTCTCCTGAGCCCACTCCCCCCAGCAACCCTGTTTGTTTTATGAGATTAAGAGTCTCTTATGGTTTGTCTCCCTCCTGATCCCATCTTGTTTCATTTATTCTTTTCCTACCCTCAAACCCCCCACATTGCAACTCCACTTCCTCATATCGGGGAGACCATATGATAGTTGTCTTTCTCTGATTGACTTATTTGGCTCAGCATAATACCCTCTAGTTCCATCCACGTCATCGCAAATGGCAAGATTTCATTTCTTTAGATGGCTGCATAGTATTCCATTATATATATATATATATATATATATATATATATATATATATATATATACCACCTTTCCTTATCCATACATCTGTTGATGGACATCTAGGTTCTTTCCATAGTTTGGCTATTGTGGACATTGCTGCTATAAACATTCGGGTGCACATGCCCCTTTGGAGATCACTACGTTTGTACCTTTAGGGTAAATACCCAGTAGTGCAATGCTGGATCATAGGGTAGCTCTGTTTTCAACTTTTTGAAGAACCTCCATGCTGTTTTGCAGAGTGGTTGCACCAGCTTGCATTCCACCAACAATGTAGGAGGGTTCCCCTTTTTCCGCATCCTCACCAGCATCTGTCATTTCCTGACTTGTTAATTTTAGCCAT
>NW_022633307.1:0-6482 GCF_010015895.1 Lontra canadensis
GTGTGTGTGTGTGTGTGTGTGTGTGTGTGTGTGTGTGTGTGTTGAGTTGAATAAGTTCTTTATATATTTTGGATACTAACCCTTTATCAACTATGTCATATGCAAATACTTTCTCCCATTCAGTAAGTTGCCTTTTAGTTTTGTTGATTGTTTCCTTTGCTTTATAGAAGATTTTTATTTCGATGTATTCCCCATAGTTTATTTTTACTTTTGTTTCCCTCTCCTGAGGAGACACATCTAGAAAAATGTTGTTACAGTTTATGTTAGAGAAAATACTTCCTGTGCTCTTTTCTAGTATTTTTATGGTTTTAGGTCTCACATTTAGGTTCTTCATCTATTTGAATTTATTTTTGTGTGTGGTCTAAGAAAGTGGTCCAGATACATTCTTTTACAAGTAGCTGTCCAGTTTTCCCAACACCATTTGTTGAAGAGACTATCTTTTTCCCATTGCATGTTCTTGCCTCCTTTGTTGAAGATTAACTGACCATATAATCATGGGTTTATTTCTTGGCTGTCTGCCCTATTCTATTGATCTGTGTGTCTGTTTTTGTGCCAGTACCATACTGTTTTATTTACTACTTCTCTGTAGTATATCTTGGAACCTGAGATTGTGAAGCCTCCAATTTTCTTCTCTTTTCAAGATTGCTTTGGCTATTCAGGGTCATTTGTGGTTTCCTTACAAATTTGAGAATTATTTGTTCTAGTTCTGTAAAAAACACTGCTGGTGTTTTGATAGGGATTGCATTTAATCTGTAGATTACTTTGGGTAGCATACACATTTTAATAATATTCTTCTAACCCATGAGCGTGGAATATTTTTCCATTTGTTTGTGTCATCTTTAATTTCTTTTGCCAGTATTTTATAGTTTCCAAAGTCTAGGACCTTCACCTCCATGGTTAACTTTGTGCCGAGGTATTTTATTATTTTGGGGTCAATTGTAAGTGGGATTATTTCCTTAATTTCTCTTTCTGTTACTTCATTATTAGTGTATAGGAATGTAACAGATTTTTGTACATAGATTTTGTATCCTGTGACCTTACTGAATTCATTTATGAGTTCTTGTAGTTTTTTGGTGGAGTCTTTAAGGTCATATGTAGATGACTATGTATCTATGTATCTATCTATCTATATAGCTTGAGGTACTGCTGCTTTGGATGTGCGTGTATGTGTGTATACACACACACATATGTATATATATATATCTCATCACATTTATATATATATGTATATATATATATATATATATATAATCTTCAAATCGTCAAAGTTTTACTTTTTTCTTACCAATTTAAGTGAATTTTATTTCATTTTGTTGTCTGATTACTATGGCTATGACTTCCAGGACTATGTTGAATAAAAGTGGTGAAAGACATCCTTGTCTTGTTCCTGATCTTAGAGGAAAAGCTCTCTGTTTTTCCCCATTGAGTATGATGGTACCTATGGATTTTCATATAGTACTTTATTATGTTGATAGTATACTTTATTTATTATAAATATATATAATAAATAATACTAATATAATATATAATATATAATATATACCATATATAATATAATATAATAATAAAAATAAATAATAATACTTTATTATGCTGAGGTATATTCCCTCTAAACCTACTTTTTTGAGGGTTTTTATCATGAATGGATATTGTACTTTGTCAGATGCTTTTTCTGCATCTTTTGAACTGATTACGTTCTTACACTTTCTCTTATTGATGTAATATATCACACTGGTTGATTTGCAAATATTGATTCACCCTTGCATCTCAGGAATAAATCCCACTTGATTGTGATACATGATTTTAAAAATATATTATTGAATTCAGTATGCTAATCTTTTGTTGAGCATTTTTGAGTCTGTGTTCATCCAAGGTACTAGCCTGTGGTTCCTTTTTTTTGGTAGTGTCTTTATCTGTTTGTTTGTTTGTTTGTTTATTAGCAGTATGATGCTGACCCTACAGAATGAATTTGGAAGCTTTCCTTCCTTTTCTACTTTTTGAAATAGTTTGAGAAAAATAGATAACAACTCTTTTTTGAATGTTTGGTAGGATTCTCCTGTGAAGCTCTCTGATCCTGGACTTTGTGTTTTGGGAGTTTTTTGATTAATGATTCAATTTTATTGCTTGTAATTGGTCTGTTCAAATTTTCTCTTTCTTTCTGCATCACTTTTGCTATGTTATAGGTTTGTAGGAATTTCTTCTAGGTTGCCCAATTTGTTGGCATATAACTTTTCATAACATTGTCTTAAAATCCTTTGTATTTCTGTGGTGTTCGTTGTTATTTCTCCTCTTTCATGTCTGATTTTGCTCGAGTCTTCCTCACCTGCCCCCCAGGACATTCTTTCCTCTCTCTCTTTCCACTCTCTTTTTTTGGATGAGTCTAGTTAAAAGTTTATCAGTTTTGTTGATCAATTAAAAAACCAGATTCTGGTTTAAATGATCTGTTCTCTAATTTTTTGTTTTTATTTAATTTATTTCTTCTTTAATCTTTATTAGTTCCTTCCTTCTATTGGTTAAGGGTTTTGTTCTTCTTTTTTTAGCTCCTATAGGTATAATGTTAGGTTGTTTATATAAGATTTTTCTTGTATATTGAGGTAGACTCATACTGCTACAAATTTCCCTTTTAGAGCCACTTTCACTGTATCCTAAAGATTTTGGACCATTTATTTATTTATTTATTTATTTTTTATTTATTTTTATTTATTTTTATTTTTTTTTTAAATTTTTATAATTTTATTTTTTATAAACATATATATATATATATATTTTTTTTTTCCCCCAGGGGTACAGGTCTGTGAATCTCCACGTTTACAAACTTCACAGCACTCACCATAGCACATACCCTACCCAATGTCCATAACCCCCCCCAACCCCCCTCTGCCCAGCAACCCTCAGTTTGTTTTGTGAGATTAAGAGTCACTTATGGTTTGTCTCCCTCCCAATCCCAACTTGTTTCATTTACTCTTCTCCTACCACATTAACCCCCCATGTTGCATCTCCTCTCCCTCATATCAGGGAGATCATATGATAGTTGTCTTTCTCCGATTGACTTATTTCGCTAAGCATGATACCCTCTAGTTCCATCCATGTTGTCGCAAATGGCAAGATTTCATTTCTTTTGATGGCTGCATAGTATTCCATTGTATATATATACCACATCTTCTTTATCCATTCGTCTGTTGATGGACATCTAGGTTCTTTCCATAGTTTGGCTATTGTAGACATTGCTGCTATAAACATTCGGGTGCATGTGCCCCTTCGGATCACTACGTTTGTATCTTTAGGGTAAATACCCAGCAGTGCAATTGCTGGGTCATAGGGTAGTTCAATTTTCAACATTTTGAGGAACCTCCATGCTGTTTTCCAGAGTGGTTGCACCAGCTTGCATTCCCACCAACAGTGTAGGAGGGTTCCCCTTTCTCCGCATCCTCGCCAGCATCTGTCATTTCTGGACTTGTTAATTTTAGCCATTCTGACTGGTGTGAGGTGGTATCTCATTGTGGTTTTGATTTGTATTTCCCTGATGCCGAGTGATATGGAGCACTTTTTCATGTGTCTGTTGGCCATCTGGATGTCTTCTTTGCAGAAATGTCTGTTCATGTCTTCTGCCCATTTCTTGATGGGATTATTTGTTCTTTGGGTGTTGAGTTTGCTAAGTTCTTTATAGATTCTGGACACTAGCCCTTTATCTGATATGTCGTTTGCAAATATCTTCTCCCATTCTGTCAGTTGTCTTTTGGTTTTGTTCACTGTTTCCTTTGCTGTGCAAAAGCTTTTGATCTTGATAAAATCCCAATAGTTCATTTTTGCCCTTGCTTCCCTTGCCTTTGGCGATGTTCCTAGGAAGATGTTGCTGCGGCTGAGGTCGAAGAGGTTGCTGCCTGTGTTCTCCTCAAGGATTTTGATGGATTCCTTTCTCACATTGAGGTCCTTCATCCATTTTGAGTCTATTTTCATGTGTGGTGTAAGGAAATGATCCAATTTCATTTTTCTGCATGTGGCTGTCCAATTTTCCCAACACCATTTATTGAAGAGGCTGTCTTTTTTCCATTGGACATTCTTTCCTGCTTTGTCGAAGATTAGTTGACCATAGAGTTGAGGGTCTATTTCTGGGCTCTCTACTCTGTTCCATTGATCTATGTGTCTGTTTTTGTGCCAGTACCATGCTGTCTTGATGATGACAGCTTTGTAATAGAGCTTGAAGTCCGGAATTGTGATGCCACCAACTCTGGCTTTCTTTTTCAATATTCCTTTGGCTATTCGCGGTCTTTTCTGGTTCCATATAAATTTTAGGATTATTTGTTCCATTTCTTTGAAAAAAATGGATGGTACTTTGATAGGAATTGCATTAAATGTGTAGATTGCTTTAGGTAGCATAGACATTTTCACAATATTTATTCTTCCAATCCAGGAGCATGGAACATTTTTCCATTTCTTTGTGTCTTCCTCAATTTCTTTCATGAGTACTTTATAGTTTTCTGTGGACCATTTATTTTTATTTTTATTTATTTCCATGTAATTTTAAAATTTTTTCTTTAATTTCCTATATGGCTTATTCATTTTTTAGTAGCAAGTTTTTAAATCTCCATGTATTTATGCTCTTTCCATTTTTTTTCTTGTGGTTGATTTCTAGTTGCATAGCCTTTTGGTCAGAAAAGATGCATGGTGTGACTTGGATCTTTTTGGATTTGTTGAGACTTGTTCTGTGACCTAACTTGCGATCTATTCTAGAGAATAATCCATGTGCACTTGAAAAGAATGTGTATTTTCCTGTTTTAGGATGGAATGTTCTTAATATATCTGTTAGATCCATCTGGTCCAATGTGTCATTCAAAACCACGTTTTCTTTTTTCTTTAACATCTTAATTTAATCTTATTTTTTTCAAAGCCGCTGTTTTCTTAATTGATATTCTTTCTGAATAATCTGTCCACTGATGTAAATGGGATGTCACAGTCTCCTACTATGATCATATCACTGTTGATTGTGTCTTATATGTCTCTTAAGACTGTTTTATGTATTTGGATGCTCCCATGTTGAGTGCATAAATATTTAGCATTGATATATCCTCCTGTTGGGTTGTCCCCCTTTTTGTTTATAAAGTATTCTTCTTTGTCTCCTGTTACAGTCTTTGTTTTAATGTCTATCTTGTCTAGTGAAGGTATTATTACTCTTTCTTTCTTTTTGGTTCCATTTTCATAATAAATGCTTTTTGATCCCTTCACTTAAATTCTGCATGAGTTTTAGGTCTGAAATGAGTCTCTTGTAGGCAGCATGTAGATGTATCTCGTTTCTTTTCCCATTCTGGCATCATTTGTCTTTTGATTGGTGTGTTTATTCAACTTACATTCAAAGTAATTATTGATAGTTTGGTATTCATTGCCATTGTGTTACCTGTTATATGGTTGTTTTTGTAGTTCCATGTTCCTTTCGTTTCTTGCTCTCTTCTCTTGTCGTTTGCTGGCATTTTTAGTGATATACTTGGATTCCTTTCTCTTTATTTTATTTTATTTTTTATCATTGACGTTTGGTTCGTGGTTACCATTCGGTTTGTATATAACATCCTATGTATATAACTATCAGTATTAAGTTGATTGTTGGTCATTTGAGTTATAACCCCTCCTTTATTTCTTTCCTCCCCTCCCCCACCACATTATAGGTATATGATATGATATTATAGCTTACATCCTTCTTTTTGTTAATTTATTTTATTTTTTATTTTTTTATAAACAGATAATGTATTATTAGCCCCAGGGGTACAGGTTTGTGAATCGCTAGCTTTACACACTTCACAGCACTCACCATAGCACATACCCTTCCCAATGTCCATAACCCCACCACCCTCTCCTGAGCCCACTCCCCCCAGCAACCCTGTTTGTTTTATGAGATTAAGAGTCTCTTATGGTTTGTCTCCCTCCTGATCCCATCTTGTTTCATTTATTCTTTTCCTACCCTCAAACCCCCCACATTGCAACTCCACTTCCTCATATCGGGGAGACCATATGATAGTTGTCTTTCTCTGATTGACTTATTTGGCTCAGCATAATACCCTCTAGTTCCATCCACGTCATCGCAAATGGCAAGATTTCATTTCTTTAGATGGCTGCATAGTATTCCATTATATATATATATATATATATATATATATATATATATATATATATATACCACCTTTCCTTATCCATACATCTGTTGATGGACATCTAGGTTCTTTCCATAGTTTGGCTATTGTGGACATTGCTGCTATAAACATTCGGGTGCACATGCCCCTTTGGAGATCACTACGTTTGTACCTTTAGGGTAAATACCCAGTAGTGCAATGCTGGATCATAGGGTAGCTCTGTTTTCAACTTTTTGAAGAACCTCCATGCTGTTTTGCAGAGTGGTTGCACCAGCTTGCATTCCACCAACAATGTAGGAGGGTTCCCCTTTTTCCGCATCCTCACCAGCATCTGTCATTTCCTGACTTGTTAATTTTAGCCAT
>NW_022633308.1:0-6476 GCF_010015895.1 Lontra canadensis
GTTTCTTTGATTTTGTTATTAATTGGTTTATATAGTTGGCTGCTCCCCATGTTAAGCATTTTTAAGCATACCGTTCAGTGGTATTAAGTGCATTCACATTACTGTGCATCAACACCATCATCCATTGCCACAATTTTCCCACCTTTCTAGACAGAAACTCTGTCCCCTTATATAAGATCTCCCCGGTTCACCATCCTCCCAGCCCCTGGAAACCAGCATTCTACTTTCTGTCTCTATGAATTTGACTGCTCTAGGAACCTCATATAAATGGAAACACACAACATGTGTCCTTCTGTGACTGGCCTATTTCACTTAACATAGTATCTTCAAGGTTCATCCTTATTATAGCATATGACAGAAATTTCATTTTTTAAGAGGCTGAACAATGTTCCACTATATGGCTGTGCCACATTATGTTTATCTATTCATCCACTGATCCTACCTTTCTGGCTATTGTGAATAATCCTGCTATGAACATGGGTGTACAACTATCTCTTCAAGATCCTGCTTTTCATTTTCATTCATTTCCATTTATTTTTTAATTTCCTTTTTTAATGTTTCTTAAAAGATTTTATTTACTTATTTGAGAGAGACAGAGAGAGCGAGCGAGAGAGCATAAGGAGGAGGGAGAAACTGGGCAGGGAGCCAGATGTGGGGCTTGATCGCAGGACCCTGAGATCTTGACTTGAGCCAAAGGCAGACGGTTAACTGACTGAGCCACCCAGGTACCCAGTATTTTTTAACTTCTTCTTTGATTTCCTGGTTGACCCATTCATTGTTTAGTAGGATGTTCTTTAACCTTCATATACTTGTGGTCTTTCCAAATTTTTTCTTGTGGTTGACTTCAAGTTTCATCGTGTTGCTGTCAGAAAATATGCATGGTATGATCTCAATCTTTTTGTACTTGTTGAGGGCTGATTTGTGACTAGTATGTGATCTATTCTGGAGAATGTCCCATGTGCACTAGAAAATAATGTGTATTCTGCTGCTTTAGGATGAAATGCTCTCAATATATCTATTAAGTCCATCTGGTCCAGTGTGACATTCAAAGCCATTGTTTGCTTGTTGATTTTCTGCATAGATGACCTGTCCGTTGCTGTAAGTGGGGTCTTAAGTTCCCTACCAGTATTGTATTTTTATCACTGAGTTTCTTTATGTTTGTTACTAATTGTTTTATATATTTGGGTGCTTCCATGTGGGGGCATAAATATTCACAATTGTTAGAACTTGTTGGATAGATCCCTTTATTATGATATAGTGCCCTTTTTTATCTTTTATTACAGTCTGGTTTAAAATCTTGTTTGTCTGATATAAGGCTACTCCAGCTTTCTTTTGACATCCATTAGCATGACAAATCGTCCTCCACCCCCTCACTTTCTGGCTGCTAGTGTCTTTAGGGTTAAAATGAATCTCTTGTAGGCAACATACAGATGGGTATGTTTTGTTTTTTAATCCATTTTGACACCCTGTGTCTTTTGTTTGGAGCATTTAGTCCATTTACATTCAGAGCAATTATTGACAGATATGAATTTGGTGCCATTTTCTTGTTTTGTTGTTGCTTCTGGCAATTTTCTCTGTTCCTTTCTTGTCTTTGTCACTTTTGGTTTTTCCTTTGCACTCAAAGAGTACTCTTTAATATTTCTTGCACAGCCAGTTTAGTGGTCATGAGCTCCTTTAGTTTTCATTTGGCTGGGAAATTTTTTATCTCTCCTTCTATTCTGAATAACAGCCTTGCTGGACAGAGTATTCTTTTTTTTTTTTTTTTAGAGATTTTATTTATTTATTTGAAAGAGAGAGAGAGATCACAAGTAGGCAGAGGGGCAGGCAGAGAAAGGGGGAAGCAGGCTCCCCGCTGAGCAGAGAGCCCGATGTGGGACTCGATCCCAGGACCCTGAGATCATGACCTGAGCCGAAGGCAGAGGCTTTAACCCACTGAGCCACCCAGGTGCCCCCTGGACAGAGTATTCTTGACTGCTGATCTGTCCATTGCACATTGAATTTATCAAGCCACTTTCTTCTGGTTTGCCAAGTTTCTATTGAGAAATCTGCAGCTAGCCCTATAGGTTTTCCCTTTTAAGTTAGGGACTTCTTTTGTCTTGCTGCTTTTAGGATTTTTTCTTTATCATTTTTATTTTGCAAATTTAATTATAATATGTCTTAGTGTTGGCCCACTGTTGTTGATTTTGATGGGAGTTCTCTATGTTCTTGGATTTGGATATCTGCTTCCTTCCCCAGATTAGGGAAGTTTTTAGCTTTTATTTTGTTAAATAAATTTTCTGCCCCTTTTTCTCTTCTTTTTCTGGTATTCCTATAATACAGAAGTTATTATGTTTGATGGAGTCACTGAGTTGCCTAAGCAAGACCCTGCTTTTGATTCTTGGGGATATATACCTAAGAGTGAAATTGCTAGATTATATAGTAATTCTATTTGAAATTTTTTTTTGAGGAGCTGCCATACTATTTTTCCAGAAGCTGTACAATTTTACATACCTACTGGTGATACACAAGGATTCCAATTTGTCTTAGTTTTGTTGAGATAATTCTGATTTCACAGATTACCCTGAAAGAGCCTCAGGTATCCTCAGGGGTTCCATATCATAGTCTGAAAGCAGTACTACAAAGTCGGAGAAAATTTAGTAGTAATTGTGTTAGGTATTTAAAAATTTCCAAGAGTTGTATCATTTTGTACTTTGACCAGTAATGTGTAAAAGTGCCATTTTCCTCATAGTTCTATCAACAGAGTATGTTGTCAAATTCCTGTATTTAACTAAACTGGTAGATAAAAATATTATTTCAATGAAGTTTTAGCTTATATTACTCTTATTATGAGTGGGGTTGAGCATTTTTTTTCTTATATTTAAAGGGCCGTTTGTGCTCACTTTGCTTTTTTTAAAGCATTTTATTTTTAAAGTAATCTCTATTCCCAATATGGGGCTTAAACTCACAACCCCAAGATCAAGAGTCACATGCTCTACTGACTGAACCAGCCAGGAGCCCCTGAGCTCCCTTTTCTATAAACTGTCCACTCATATACCTGGCCCACTTGTATTTGGTTGTATCTCTTTTTTTTTAATGTTTTATTTATTTATTTGACAGAGATCACAAGTAGGAAGAGAGGCAGAGAGGGGGGAAGCAGGCTCTCCGTGGAGCAGAGAGCTCGATGTGGGGCTCGATCCCAGGACTCTGGGATCATGACCTGAGCCGAAGGTAGAGGTTTTAACCCACTGAGCCACCCAGGTGCCCCTGGTTGTGTCTCTTTATTCTTGATTTCAAGGAGCTCTTTTATGTTGGGAATATTAACTCTTATGCTATCACAGGAGTTGAATATCTTCGATCACTTGTCACTAGTTTCTTTATTTTGTTTATGGCATTATTTGTCAATGTAGTGGGTTTTTGATGTTTATGTAGCTAATTTATTAAATTATTTCTTTTATGGATTCAGGATTCTGAGTCATGGTAGTAAAGACCTTCCTCATTATTCTAAGGAGGTATAACTTTTAAAGAAAAGCCAAAATTAATTTAGATTAAATTTTTATCTGAAAAACTTGTTTTATAAAATGTTGACTTCTTATTATTATTATTAAAGATTTTACTTATTTCTTTGAGAGAGAGAGTTCCTATGAGTGCCCATACATGAGTGGTAGGAGGCGCAGAGGGAGAAGCAAGCTCCCCACTGAGCAGGGAGCCTGATTCAGGGCTCCATCCCAGGACCCTGGGATCATGACCTGAGCCAAAGGCAAACACTTAACTGACTGAGCCACCCCGATGCCCCTATTATTATTATTTTTTAAGAGTGTCTGCACCAGGGGGGAGGAGTCAAGATGGCGGAGAAGTAGCAGGCTGAGACTACTTCAGGTTGCGGGAGATCAGCTAGATAGCTTATCTAAAGATTGCAAACACCTACAAATGCAACAGGAGACCAAAGAGAAGAAGAACAGCAATTCTAGAAACAGAAAATCAACCACTTTCTGAAAGGTAGGACTGGCGGAGAAGTGAATCCAAAGCGACGGGAAGATAGACCGCGGGGGGAGGGGCCGGCTCCCGGCAAGCGGCGGAGCAACGGAGCACAAAATCGGGACTTTTAAAAGTCTGTTCCGCTGAGGGACATCGCTCCAGAGGCTTAACTGGGGTGAAGCCCACGCGGGGCCAGTGTGGCCTCAGGTCCCGCAGGGTCACAGAAGGATCGGGGTGTCTTGAGTGTCGCAGAGCTTGCAGGTATTAGAACGGGGAAGCCGGCTACAGAGACGGAGCCGAGGAGTGAGCTCACAGCTCGGGCTTACCTTGAACCGGTAGCAGGCTCGGTTGGCTCGGAGCACGGCCGGAGGCCAGGCAGACGGGAGTAATAGGGCGCTGTTCTCTGAGGGCGCACTGAGGAGTTGGGCCCCGAGCTCTCGGCTCCTCCGGGCCGGAGACTGGGAGGCCGCCATCTTCATTCCCGTCCTCCGGACTCTACGGAGAGCGCTCAGGGAACAAAAGCTCCCGAAAGCGAACCCGAGCGGATTACTCAGCCCGGCCCCTGGTAAGGGCGGTGCGACTCCGCCTGGGGCAAAGACACTTGAGAATCACTACAACAGGCCCCTCCCCCAGAAGATCAACAAGAAACCCAGCCAGGACCAAGTTCACTTACGAGGAGTACAGTTTCAATACCAAGGAGAGCCGCGGAATTCCAGAGGAGGAGAAAGCAAAGCACGGAACTCATGGCTTTCTCCCCATGATTCTTTAGTCTTGCAGTCAATTTAATTTTTTTTTTCTTTTTCAATTTTTTTTCTCTTCTTCTGCTAAATTTTTTTAACTTTTACCCTTTTCTTTTTTAACGTTTTTTAATTAGTTTATCTAATATATATATATATTTTTTTTTCCTTTTTATATTTTTTTCATTATTGGTTTTCTTTTTTTATTTGTTTCTTTTTTCTTTTTTCTTTTTTTTTTTTTTTCTTTCTGAACCTCTTTTTATCCCCTTTCCCCCGCCCACTCAAGATTTGGGATCTCTTTTGATTTGGCTAAAGCATATTTTCCTGGGGTTGTTGCCACCCTTTCAGTATTTTATTTACTCCTTCATATACTCTTATCTGGACAAAATGACAAGGCGGAAAAATTCACCACAAAAAAAAGAACAAGAGGCAGTACCAAAGGCTAGGGACCTAATCAATACAGACATTGGTAATATGCCAGATCTAGAGTTCAGAATGAAGATTCTCAATGTTCTAGCCGGGCTCGAAAAAGGCATGGAAGATATTAGAGAAACCCTCTCGGGAGATATAAAAGCCCTTTCTGGAGAAATAAAAGAACTAAAATCTAACCAAGTTGAAATAAAAAAAGCTATTAATGAGGTGCAATCAAAAATGGAGGCTCTCACTGCTAGGATAAATGAGGCAGAAGAAAGAATTAGCGATATAGAAGACCAAATGACAGAGAATAAAGAAGCTGAGCAAAAGAGGGACAAACAGCTACTGGACCACGAGGGCAGAATTCGAGAGATAAGTGACACCATAAGACGAAACAACATTAGAATCATTGGGATTCCAGAAGAAGAAGAAAGAGAGAGGGGAGCAGAAGGTATATTGGAGAGAATTATTGGAGAGAATTTCCCCAATATGGCAAAGGGAACAAGCCTCAAAATCCAGGAGGTTCAGAGAACCCCCCCTCAAAATCAATAAGAATAGGTCCACACCCCGTCACCTAATAGTAAAATTTACAAGTCTTAGTGACAAAGAGAAAATCCTGAAAGCAGCCCGGGAGAAGAAGTCTGTAACATACAATGGTAAAAATATTAGATTGGCAGCAGACTTACCCACAGAGACCTGGCAGGCCAGAAAGAGCTGGCATGATATATTCAGAGTACTAAACGAGAAAAACATGCAGCCAAGAATACTATATCCAGCTAGGCTATCACTGAAAATAGAAGGAGAGATTAAAAGCTTCCAGGACAAACAAAAACTGAAAGAATTTGCAAACACCAAACCAGCTCTACAGGAAATATTGAAAGGGGTCCTCTAAGCAAAGAGAGACCCTAAAAGTAGTAGATCAGAAAGGAACAGAGACAATATACAATAACAGTCACCTTACAGGCAATACAATGGCACTAAATTCATATCTCTCGATAATTACCCTGAATGTTAATGGGCTAAATGCCCCAATCAAAAGACAGAGGGTATCAGAATGGATAAAAAAACAAAACCCATCTATATGTTGCCTACAAGAAACTCATTTTAAACCCGTAGACACCTCCAGATTTAAAGTGAGGGGGTGGAAAAGAATTTACCATGCTAATGGACATCAGAAGAAAGCAGGAGTGGCAATCCTTATATCAGATCAATTAGATTTTAAACCAAAGACTATAATAAGAGATGAAGAAGGACACTATATCATACTCAAAGGATCTGTCCAACAAGAAGATCTAACAATTTTAAATATCTGTGCCCCTAACGTGGGAGCAGCCAACTATATAAACCAATTAATAACAAAATCAAAGAAAC
>NW_022633309.1:0-3229 GCF_010015895.1 Lontra canadensis
ATGTCTGACAACTGATGATGACTGTTGGTTAAGGTACTTTGGCTCTTCTCCACATGGCTTCCAATCCTACAGTAGGTTACTATGGGCTTTTGTCTAGATGATGATCTTAGGTTTTCAAGAGGGCAAAAATGGAAGTTACAAGTTTTTCTAAGGGCTTAATCTCTGGAACTTATAGATCATCACTTCTATCACATTCTTTGGAAAAAGGTCAGTTAAGACTTAAGGTAGTGGGAAAAAAAGACTCTATCCCTTAGTGGGAGCAACCAAATTGTCAAATTACTAAATGATGTGGATATAGGAAATTCATTAAGGGGCATTATCTACCTACAATGGTTGAATGAGGTCAGTTATGCTGTAAAATACCACATGTTGTGTAACCCACTATGTAGTATTATCTTTAAAAACTTATGTAGGGGCGCCTGGGTGTCTCAGTGAGTTAAAGCCGCTGCCCTTGGTTCAGGTCATGAACTCAGGGTCCTGGGATTGAGCCCTGCATTGGGCTTTCTGCTCAGCAGGGAGCCTGCTTCCCCCTCTCTCTCTCTGCCTGCCTCTCTGCCTACTTGTGATCTCTCTGTCAAACAAATAAACAAAATCTTAAAAAAAAGAACCATTTACTATTTTTAAAAAATTATGTAAACTCTTCCATCTAGTGTATTTCAGTTCCATAACTTTCCTCTTAGAACTGGCTATTTATTCTACCACATCTTGTGTGTGTACACTTATTTAAGTGTATGTATACATGTCGTTAATCAAGATATGAAGTCACCACTAGTTTTCTCTTTTTGGTAATACAGACTTTTTTATTTAAATGTTCCACTGACAGCAGTGTTACATAGAATTTGAAATTTGTATTTATAGATGGTACAAGATAATGGGCAGAGGGTGTGTGTTTTTCCTTAATCCCGTCAACCCCCCTACCAACGTTAGGTAAGAGTAAAAGAAAACACCCTTTGCTGCAAAGGGAAGGAAATAGAAACATGAGCAGGGGAAAGATTTCAACACATTTATGAAAGATAAAAAGAGGATGGAAGATTTTCAACAAGGAAAAGAGGATGAGGCAGGTGTAGAGCAGAAAACAGGAGAAGGTTGACCTAGAGGAAAGTTGGAGGGTATAGAGGCAACAAGAGTGAGAAGAGTGGCATATCTGAGAAGGCTATTTGCACAGCAGCCTAATGTTTTCTCCCTGACATGCTAATTTCTTTGCTTCCCTTCTCTGTGTTTTCTGATGCTTAGTGTAAAAATCAAGCATCAGTCTCAGACTAAAAACACCTAAAGATTCTTCTCTAATAAGATGCAAGCATCGATATAGGCAGAATTGGAACTTTTGGTGCCAGCACCCCAGAGTAAAGTTCTCCCATTTTGGCAGTTGGAGCCTCCACAGCTTAAGACCTGTTACCTGCCTGTACCCATTAAATAATTCATTTCATTTAGACAAGTCCTAGACACCTACATAAAGGTCTCAGTAAATGTCTATAAATGAGAGAAACCAAGTAGAAAAACAAACCCACATAAATAGAGGAAACACATCCCTGCTACAGAGAGAAACAATCCCATTCCCTTTTCTTAATTGGAATGAATATACTGTCAACATCACAAAAGGACTGGATCAAAGAAAGACAAGACCAAAAAAAAAAAAAAAGAAAAGAAAAAGAAAAAGAAAAAGAAAAAAACCAAAAAACCAACAACAACAGAAAAATTGTTGCTAGAAGAAACAAAGAAAGATTTGAGAAGGTAGTACCCCCGAGTACAAGAGCAGAATGCTACAAGAAAGAACAGTCAAGGAACAAATTGGAACATTTATTATATATTTAATTATATGCCAAATGAAATATTTAAAGAAGGGTTAGAATATAATGTGAGTAGTTCTCACACAACATAAAGAAAAAAAGAGATTGAATGAGACAGAGGCAACAACAACAAAACAAGGAGACTGAACACTTGAAATAGATAAGATATTCAGAGTATAATTCTAAGAGATCCAACTCAACTAAACAGGATTTCCAGAAAAATGGGCATACATTAACAAAGGTAAAGAAATTTTAATTTTAATTTTAAATTTTAATTAAAAAAATTTCTATGCCAAGCATGGAGTTCAATGGGCTTAAACTCACAACCCTGAGATCAAGATCTGAGTTGAGATTAAGAGTCAGACATTTAACCAACTGAGCCACCCAGGTGCCCCACTAAGAGAAAGAAATTTTAAAGAAATAGTACAAAAAAACTTTCCCAGAGGTCAGAAAACACTATTCTGTTTGAGTCTATCAAGTTCCTAGTAAATTAAGAGAAAATCCACATGTAAACATATGCCTGAAATCTTTCTGTCAGAACACAAAAGAAAGAGAATTCCAAAAAACTTTCACATAGATAAAACAGGTCATTTACAAAGGATAGAGAGTCAAAGTCGCACTGGACTTTTCATCACCAACACAACTGGTAAGAGAAAAATGAGCAATGGTATTTCCAGTTCCAAGGGATAATAATTCTGAAGCAAATGCATCATGGCAAAATAACTACATTTTAGAGATCCCAGGACTCAGAAAGTTTATATCTCATGCACTCTTCTAAAGGAAGACATTTGAGATATAATCTAGTAAAATGGGTGTAGATATCAAGTGTTGTCAGTTGAATTGTATGCCCCCAAAAGATTTTGTCATTCTAGTCCCCAGTACCTATGAATGTGACCTTTTTTGGAACAAACTTTTTCAGATCAATTTAAGATGAGGTCATTAGGAGAGACCATAATCCAATATGACTGTGTCCTTCTAAAAAGGGAACACAGACATGCACAGAAGAAAAACAATGTGAAGACATGGGAAGAACACATCTACAAGCTAAGTAATATCTAAGGATACCCAACAATAGGAAAGAGGGATGACCAGATTGTCCCTCACAGACCTTAGAAGAAATCAACCTTTTTAACCTCTTGATCTTATTCTTTCAGCTTCCAGTACTATGAGATGTTAAAACTTAGTTATGGCAGCCCTACAAAATGAATATACCAAGAGAAAAGACTCAAAAGAGTGTGGGAGTGAAATCAAGGGCTCCAAGAAGAATGAACAGAATAAAAACGAAACAGAGCAACAGATAGTACCTAAGGAGCTGGAGAATATTAGTGATTTTCCAAAGAAAGGATATATTTCTTCTTTTTACAGAAAATTAGAATCTCTACCAAAAATAGAAAATAAAACCAAAACCTAACAGACTGTGTAATAAAGTCATGGTTCAGATA
>NW_022633309.1:3239-6474 GCF_010015895.1 Lontra canadensis
AGTTATTTACATATACACCATTTTTCTCTGAGAAAATAAAAGGGTATCTATATTGCCTTCTCCTGAAGAAATGTTAGAGGAGAAGCAAAAAGCCAAGTCTAAACAAAGACCATTTTTGTTTAGAGATTAAAGAGTTCCAGTGCAATTCATTCATTCATTCATTTGATCAACAAATATATATTTAACAAGACTGTATGCCAGATTCTGGAGAAGCTATGGTGATACTGTCTTTTCCTTCAAGATACTGTGGTCCGGTAAAGAATTCCATCAATTGATCTGGCAATTATAATGAACATAACGGATGCTATGATAAGGAAAAAGGACTGTGCTATGGATCTTGGCATTTAAGATTTCTGAAAGTACTCCTGCATGGCTGGGGTTCGTTTGCCAAGGTGGGAGTGGCATGAAATAAACCCTGAGAGGCTGGGTCATAAATGACATTTGCCTTTATCCTGAGGGATTTGAAGCAGATTCAAACCCTTCTTGTATTCCAGGAAAACCTCTCTTGACCTCTTCTCTTATTCTTGATGACCATGGATGCAGTTCCTTAAATGCTCTCACCAACTTCATACAGGAACAATCTAAGAGTGCCTCACCCTTCTTGCTTCTTGACTCCAGTCTTATCTGTGCGAACCTCTAAGCATTCATGCAAGGGCACCATGCAAATACAAGGTCCTATGAATGCCTTATGGAGCAATCCTTGACCACCTGGGAATAGAAAATAATGAATAAATGCTTCCCTCTTTCTTCCCCCAGGATAGTTCTGAGATGTATTTCATAAGACTACTCAGAAGGTCCTGTAGAAGAGAGCATCTAGTTTCCCACTGGAATGGTCAACTTCTATTTTGTATTCTTGCATTGGTTTTCCCTTTTTCTCTGTTTCACTCTTTCTTCCCTCACTCTTACCCCCCAGGATCACATTACCATATATATTATCTTCACATTAGCTATTGTCTCCTCTCTGCTTTCTAAGGAAACCAGGATAAGACACACAGGCAATGACATGAAAGACATATAATTTTTATAAATTACATATATATAGATATTGATAATAATAAGATATTATTATATATAATATATATCTCATGTACATTTATATATATTAGAATGAAGACCTTGGAGGACACAGGAGAAGGTCTTCATAGAGGCAACAAGACAACCGGGTAGAAGTTTTTATGCAGAGGAGAGAAATAAGGTATAGCTTGAGGTTTATGAGGTTGGAGAGGACTTTTAAAGGGAGCTAAGCAGGCAGATGGTACCATATAAGAATGATATTCTTCTGAGAATAACCATAGACAAAAACTGGCTGTTTATTTTGCAGGCACCGTTGTGTGAGGGCCTATTTAGCCAGAGCGACTCCATCTTTGTAGAACAGCCATTTTGTTGTTTATGCGGTAAAACTTAAACTGACCCTGTCCCCTGCCCCCAAGGGGAACTTACTTAAAAGCAAGTCTGGGAAACCAGTAAAATATGGTTGGCCAGTTCCTGATAACAGAGCCCAAATACAAGGGTGGGTCAGGCCAGGTGGTGATAACAGAACCTGAATGCAGGGATGAGTCGGGTCAAGTGGAGACATCCAATCAGTGGAGTATGCATGTTGTCTCCTAGCTACCAAGGAGTGTGGGCCCCGCCTTTTGGGCGCCAATTCTGACCAAGGAGATAGACTAGTTCAAATAGCTACTATGGGGTGAATTGTAATTCAATTGGCCACCCATGTGTGACCTAGCATGACTGTGAGGCTTTCTCTGTGTATTGCAATCTCATTAGCCACGTGTGTGTGGCCACACTCAACCACATAGTCTTTGCTCTATAAGTTAGTCTGTGGGGATGCCTGGGTGGCTCAGTGGGTTAAAGCTTCTGCCTTTGGCTCAGGTCATGATCCCAGGGTCCTGGGATTGAGCCCCGCATCGGGCTCTTTGCTCAGTAGGGAGCCTGCTTCTTCCTCTCTCTCTGCTTGCCTCTTTGCCTACCTGTGATCTCTGTCAGATAAGTAAATAAAATCTTTAAAAAAAAAAGTTAGTCTGTGAAGCTGGGGGTGGCCACCCTCTCTGTAAGAGGCGGCCCGGAATGGTCAGTTTGATTCTCGATGCTTGGCGTGAAATAAAGCTTTGCTTGACTTTCACTTTGTATCAGTCTCATTCCTTTGATTACGGACCTAACAATTGTAGGTCAAGTTTCCATAATGAGGAAAGTGATTATCCATTACATGTTAGATTATGGCTGTGAGAATGATTTGGGGTGGATCAAGCTAGTGTAGAAAGGACCACACTTTTAAGAACTTAAGAGTCTTCCTAAAGGAATCCTATTCAAAGATTTATTTAGTTTGCTATGTCATGAACATTGTATCTAAAATTAAAATATGGCTGTGAAACTATATTTTGTCCTTTTAGGTAATACACATTCTAAAATCCTAAAGTAATAAGTATTCTTAGAAATATTTCTTGTCTGAGACTCTTAATTATGCTTTATACAGCTCCAACATACC
Source organism: Lontra canadensis (assembly GCF_010015895.1). NCBI lineage: Eukaryota > Metazoa > Chordata > Mammalia > Carnivora > Mustelidae > Lontra > Lontra canadensis. The sequence goes on from NW_022633309.1 coordinate 5,725, forward strand.
TATATTTTTATACTAGTATAGTCTAGAATCATCTGTCATAGGCTAGAGTAGTAAAGGAAATGCCAGAATCAAGTTTACTTGTAAATAAAAAAGTCTGACTCCTAGAATTCTCTGTTTAACAAGATGGCCGTGCAATGAAGTGATCTTTCTTTCTTTTTTTAGCCAGTGCTATTGTCTTTTGATGACTTCCACATCAAATCTGATTTATTATTTCACCTGGACAAACACTAGTACCGGAATGGCAGGCAAACTAAAATGATCTCTATCAGAAGTACAAGCTGAGAACTTTTTTTTTAAAGAGACCATCTTGGGTTCTTCTATCCAGGAGTTCTTCTCTAAGTCTGACCAAAGAAAACCTACTGTGCATTGTACTTTGGCTCTTTGAACCTTATAATAATAGATTCTAACCCGAACAAGTTCATGCATATGAAATAAACTTAATGGCTGGGCTAGTTTACCACTTAGCCTTTTCTCACTATCTTCTTTTTTCCCATCCCTTTTTTATTGGATGCTTCAACCTCATTAGTAGCTTTAAGTTTCAATAGAGGAAGTGGGGAGGGATACAACACGTTCAGAGTTTATGAAAGACCTTATTTACTGTTGAAATGAAGGTTTCCAGATGCTCTGGTCCTATTTTTTTATGCTCTTAAGTCTTTGATAAGGAATTAAGAACTCCTGCCAGGGCTACAGAAGACACTGAGAGGTGCCTGGCAGAAGGCACTACATGGTGTTCTGAAGCTGTTCATTAAT
>NW_022633310.1:0-6472 GCF_010015895.1 Lontra canadensis
CCACCTTAAAAATAAATAAACAAACAGAAAAGATTTCAAACTAGACCCCATGATGACTTGAGGAAGGAAGAAGATACAGTTGCCCATACACACACCTATCACTGCTCCACACTTCCACAAACAAGCCGCTCTTCCCAAATGGGGTTGCACTGAAATGATGCCAGGACTGACACTAAGCCACAAAAGACCAGTCCACTCATATCCGCATGCTCAGAAGAATAACAACGATAATTAACACTAACTAGAATTTATTGGTTGTCTGCTCTGGGTCAGACACTCTGCTAAACACTTTACATGGATTAGCTCATTTCATTTCTCACCGCAACCCTTGAGGTACACACTGCTGTCCTCCCCATTTTACAGATGAGGAAATTAAGGCAGAAATAAGTTTCATAATTTATGCCCAGTCACCCAGTTGGGATTTTCACCCCAGGCAATCTGACTCATGAACACCAGGCTATTCTGGCCCCAAGTGACTCCGTCTTCTCAAAATCACTTGCAAAATTCACTGCCTTCCAATGCAAACCAGGGCAGGTGAAGATTTTTAAATAACCAAAACTATTAACTCGAATAGCAATCTGGGATGAAAAATTGCAAAGACCCAAGACACTGAGAATCAGTACTGTATTCTCGTTACAGTGAATACTGACAAGCTGCACGTACAAGCAAGCATGAAATTCCAGACTGTGACTTACTTCATTGTAGACTGAGGGTGGTTGACTAGCTGTCTCCCTGTCCATATTATCCTAATATCTAGGTTTCTTGCTGAAACCATCAGCAAGAGCGCACAAAAGTTTGTGCATCGTGTGTACAGTTGTTTCTGTATATAAAGCAGACATGATATATATATTTACATACATGTGCGCTCACTAAACAGTGAGGGGCGCACGGTGCATTCTAAATCCCAAGTCATGGGAGTGAGAGATGAATGAGCTCAGAGTCATCAAAGAGAGCTGCTGGGGGGGGGGGGGGGGGGGGGGGCGGTGCTTGAGAACCAGCATTTAGCTGGTTGGGGGGAAGGCAGGAAGGAAGGATAAAGGTCATTCCTTGAGGCAAGCTTGGGGGAAATAAGAAGGTTGAATTGTCCCTAGAACAGCAAGGATGCCTGTCTCATTAAATCAAGGAGTGCACAGTATTTAATATACTGGGAAATAAGAGTGGACAGGCAGTAAGGGGTTACGTAAGACCTCATAAGTCAAGGGAAGTGTTTGGACTTGACCGAGTAAGAAAAGGTAAATCATGCTTTTGCAAACTTAGGAAAGCTTTATCATGTTAGCTGCAGGTTTCATAAGAAACTACCCCCTGGGCGTGACCTAATGGAACCCTCATTTCCTCACGGCGAAGGTACAAAAATAATTGCTTAAAATGACAGCCCAGAACAAAACTGTGTCCATGGCCCCTTCGACAGAGCCACTAAGCGCACTCACCGCCAGCCTGGGTTCCATTTCCTCACACTTCCTAACCGAACCTGTAAGGAGTCAACATCCTAGCGAACAGGCTGTCCCTACAGAAAATAAGCATTTTTTTTTTTTTAATGTGAAAAATATTACCTGGGCTCAGTCACTTATAATTGTCTTTCTTTGGTAATAAAACTGAAGGCACCGTACCCAACTTTTCTCCTGGACGAACCAGAAACGCACAGTCGCCTTTACACTGAAATACGCCTATTAAATGCACGGTCTCCGCAGATCCTCCAGACGGACCCCGACGCCAACTTCTCGCCCGCGCTTCCCTTGGCGCTTCCCGCCGGCGTCCATCTGGGTCTCCCGCGCCTCCGGAGGTTTGCGCTCGCGGACAAAAATCCTACCCAAGGGACAGGATCTCCAGGCGGAGGCCGAGGGACTGAGTGGGCGCCTCGGTGCGACCGTGAAGCGAGCCCCCCTCCCCGGCTCGGACGGGCACACGGGTACCCGGCTCCGCGCCGCCGGCCGCGGCCACGGAAGCCCAGATCGCGGCCGGGGACGCGCACCCACCTGACCAGGGGCTCCTTCTCCGGCGCGGCGGGCTCCTCCAGGCACCTGCACGGGCAGCAGCAGCACACGGTCCTCAGCCAGTCCCGCGGCCCCATGGGGAGCGAGGTGCCCCGCGGCGCCGGCACCCTGGGACACGGCCGCGGCGGCGAGCGAGCGCGGCTGGGGCGCGGCCACCCGGCCGGCGTCCAGGTGCGGGGACAGTGGCGGCCCGGGCGTCGCGGGCCGGTCCGAGCGCATCACGCCGCGGCCGGGGACGCGGGCGAGGCCGGGACGCCTGCAGGGCCCGGGCTCTGCGCGGCCGCGCGCTTTCCTCCACTTGGGTTTTGTTTGGGGCGCTGTTTGGTTGGGGCTTCCCCCCTCCCTTTCTTTTAATTCCCCGGGTGCCAGTTGGGACGCATGCGTCCCCGAGACGCTCCGCTGCTGCCCTCGCAGGAGGAAGCGGGGACTCCAGGCAGCCGGCACCTCCGACGGGCGCCCGGGGCTGGGGGAAGGAGGGGGCTTGCCCTGGAGTCACAGGGCAGGAGGCTGGGCTGACTCCATTCATACGTTTTATTGGCTTCCCTCCCCAAGGAAATAAAAGGGCCTCCTTCCTACTCCCGTGTCTTCAAAGCAGAGTGGAGGGCAGGTTTTTTACCAGGTCAGCCGCACACGGAGTAAAAGCTAGCAGAAGAGCGTGGAGTGACACGTTAGTGAAGTGCTTGGTTTGGTTTGGTTTGGTTTGGTTTGGTTTGGTTTGGTTTTTAAGTAATCCCACACCCAGCATCAGGCTCCAACTCGAACCCAGATCAGGAGCCCTACGCTCCACGCACTGAGCCAGCCAGACGCCCCCAGAAGCGGGTTTTTTTTAAGTACTGCATTCACCGTAATTTTTCCAGTTCTTTTCAAGCTCACCAGCCCCTAAAACACAAAACGGGCAACCCCTATCATTAGTTTCTTGCATTTTCCAGAGCTCTTTATGTGCTTATTTATAAACGTATGCATGCTTGTACGAACTTGTAAGTTCGTGTACTTCGTCCCTCTGCTTTTTTTTTTTTTTTCTTTTTTTTTTTGAAACCCAGTCGGTAGCATACCTCGCACATTTGTGCCCTGGCTTGTTCCACTCAGTAGATCATGGAGACCTACAGCAATATGTGTATATCTTCCTCTGTCATTTTAAAGGTTATTATACGGTCATACCGATTCCCATGTTATTCAAGCAGACCCCTATCTACTGACATTTCAGTTCATTCTGGCCTTTTTTCATTAAAATAATGCACCAGTGAGCATCCTTGAACTACGTGTTTGGACATGTGTATCTATCGAGTAAATGCTTGGCAGCTCAATGCTGGGTCTTGGTAAGGCCTTTTTAAACATTTTAATAGATCTTGCCAGATTGCTCTCCAAGGAGGCAATTCCAATTTGCACTCTGACGGGCAACGTGCGAAAGTATCCATTTCCCTACACTCCTGCCAATCAAGTCACCATCTGATTTTTCATCTTTGCCAATCTAATTTATTCAACAAATACTTAATCAGCATCTGTTGTGTGCCAGACTTGTACTAGGCACTGGGGAAACCGCAGTGAACAAAAGAAACAAAAATCCCTATTCTCTTGGAGCAAGCATTCTAGGAGGAGGGTTAGGCAAAACAAGTGTGTTCTTTAATGTGTTAGAAGGTAACGCATGGGGGCTCCTAGAGGGCTCAGTCGTTAAGCATCTGCCTTAGGTTCAGGTCATGATCCCAGATTCCTGAGATCAAGCCCCACACAGGGCTCCTTGCTCAGCGGGAAGCCTACTTCTCCCTCTCCCACTCCCCCTGCTTGTGTTCCCTCTCTCGCTGTGTCTCTCTCTGTCAAATGAATAAATAAAATCTTACAAAAAAAAAAAAAAAAGGTAACGCATGCTATGGGGATAAATAAGGCAGGGAAGGAGACAAGAAATGCCAGGGAGGGGGATGTGTGTGTGTGTGTGTGTGTGTGTGTGTGTGTGTACACGTGCTGGGGAGAAGGATGCTGCCTGCAGTTTTAAATGGGGTGGTCTCAGAAAGCCTCCTAATATGGTGACATTTAAGCCAAGACTTGAAGGAGATGAGCAAGCCAGCTATGATATCACAGGGAAGAGCATTTCAGGGAGGGTGGGGCTGGGCTACATCCCGGAGGAGAGAGAATAAACTATAGGATTCAGGAGAAAGAGAATTCTAGGGGCCCTGGAGATGTGTAGGCCAGGAGGAAAAGTAATAGGAAATGTTGGAATATGGGACTTTGTAGGATTTTGCTTCAACTTAATCTCCGAGTTGGAGGTGTTTGGGTGGAGGGAGTGATGCGGTCTACCTAGATGACAGTGGGATCCCTTAGCTGCCACCTTGAGAAGAAACTGGGTACCAAGGGCTGTTCAGGGAGATGCACATGGAAGCCATTCTAATGATCCAGGTGACAGACCAGGGAGGTCTCAGCAGAGGTGGTATGGACTCTGAATGGAATTTGAAGGTAGAGCCAACGAAATTTGGGAAAGGATTGGAAATAGAGTGTGAAAAAAGAAAGGAGTGACTCTAAGGTTTCCAGTTGACAAGCTACAAAAGTTGACTTGCCATTGACTGAGATAGAGAAGAACACGGTGGGGAGCAGGTTTGCAGGAGTGAGGAGGAAGAGCTAGAATTTACTTTCAGAAGCGTCAATTCTCACGGGCAGTGTGTTAATTTTTTTAATGTGTTGCTACCCATAAGTGTGTCCTGTCCTGGCTACATTATGAAGCTGAAGGAACTTATCAAATGCATGTTCATTGACTGGCTGGCTACAGAAGGATAAAAAGAGTAACAGGAGGTTTCCTTTGACCTTGACTAAGGTCTTGATGGAAAGTCCACATTACAGAGTAGCTGTTGTTGCCAGGCAGCATGGGGCTGTGGTATCAAGCCCAACACCATGTCATTTATCACCTGCGACTATGACAGCATGGAGGCCGAATGCTGTTCTTGACGGCAAACTTCCGACTGGCTGGAAAATCCCTTTGGGAGAATGCACTAGGTTCTAAAATTGGATTTTGAATGGGAGTCAGTCCACTTAGGTTCAAATAGGAAGTGGGTAGAGAAGGCTGCCAAATGTGAACTCAGCCAGCAAGAAGATGCTGTCTAGGTTCTAGCAACTACTATTAACTACTGGAGTGGGATTTATTGAGTAGATAAATTAGAGAAGGCTTTCAGCTCTTGGAAAATACAGGTGCTCTGCCCCTTTTCTACATGTCACTTAATTCTTCTGAACCTCAATTTTCTAATCTTTGACATGGATATTGAATCTGGCCCTCCCTAACCAGACACTCTTGTGAGATTCGAATAAGATAGTTTGAAAACCATGAAGTTCCTTAGAAATGTCAAAGGTCAACACTATTGATCAAATCCGGTATAGGCCTTTTGGCCAAATGTCTCTTCCAATATTCCTTAGCTTGCCCATGATAGTATCTGTACCTCTGCCGTGTGGGGGCATCTTTTATGTGGTCTGTTTCAGGCAAGATATTTCCAGAAAGCCATGGAACCACATCTGCTTAACAAACATGATCAGGAAGTCTTGACGGCCTGATTTACTAAGAATTGCATACACTGTCTACCTGCTCTAACAGTTACTAATGTGTTTCTTTTAAAATTAATTTTGAGATTTAAAACTTATAAATGTAACTTTCCTCTAGAGAAGTTGAAATACTACAGCTCAAGTTCCTTCTGGCCACGACCCACAGTCTGTTCATTTTCTGCCCTCTCTGGGGTAACCTTGTCATCAGTACCGTACCAAACTTTTTCCAGACACACGAGCACCTGGGTGACCCTGTGATGTAAATTTACAGCTCATCTGGGTGCCAGGGCTGGGAGGAGAGGAAATGGGGGGCAACCTATTGTTGGATATGGAGCTTCCTTTTGGGAATGTTTTTGAACTGGAGAGAGGTGGTGGATGCACAACACTGGGAATGTACTCAATGCCACCGAATTATCTAAAAACTGTCCATCTTATGGTATGCCAAATTTGCCTGAATTTTTAAAAATGGGTTAGGGGCTCCTGGGTGGCTCAGTGGGTTAAAGCCTCTGCCTTCAGCTCAGGTCATGATCCCAGGGTCCTGGGATCGAGCCCTGAGTCGGGCTCTCTGCTCAGCAGGGAGCCTGTTTCCTCCTCTCTCTCTGCCTGCCTCTGCCTACTTGTGATCTCTGTCTGTCAAATAAATAAATGAATCTTAAAAAAAAAAAAATGGGTTAAAAAGACCTCTTCCCTGGATGCAGTCCATTATGTTAAAACCAACCCTCTATTGTAGAAGCCTTCACTTTTAAGTACCTGGATGTTATCAAAATATTGTTACTCTGGGGCACGTAGGGGGCTCAGTCGTTAGGTGGCTGCCTTCGGCTCAGGTCATGATCTCAGGGTCCTGGGATCAAGGCCCACCTCGGGCTCCCTGCTTGGTGGAAACCCTACTTCTCCCTCTCCACCTCCCCCAGCTTGTGTGCCCTCTCTCTTTGTGTCTTTGTCAAATAAATAAATAAAATCTTTTT
>NW_022633311.1:0-6472 GCF_010015895.1 Lontra canadensis
CCACCTTAAAAATAAATAAACAAACAGAAAAGATTTCAAACTAGACCTCATGATGACTTGAGGAAGGAAGAAGATACAGTTGCCCATACACACACCTATCACTGCTCCACACTTCCACAAACAAGCCGCTCTTCCCAAATGGGGTTGCACTGAAATGATGCCAGGACTGACACTAAGCCACAAAAGACCAGTCCACTCATATCCGCATGCTCAGAAGAATAACAACGATAATTAACACTAACTAGAATTTATTGGTTGTCTGCTCTGGGTCAGACACTCTGCTAAACACTTTACATGGATTAGCTCATTTCATTTCTCACCGCAACCCTTGAGGTACACACTGCTGTCCTCCCCATTTTACAGATGAGGAAATTAAGGCAGAAATAAGTTTCATAATTTATGCCCAGTCACCCAGTTGGGATTTTCACCCCAGGCAATCTGACTCATGAACACCAGGCTATTCTGGCCCCAAGTGACTCCGTCTTCTCAAAATCACTTGCAAAATTCACTGCCTTCCAATGCAAACCAGGGCAGGTGAAGATTTTTAAATAACCAAAACTATTAACTCGAATAGCAATCTGGGATGAAAAATTGCAAAGACCCAAGACACTGAGAATCAGTACTGTATTCTCGTTACAGTGAATACTGACAAGCTGCACATACAAGCAAGCATGAAATTCCAGACTGTGACTTACTTCATTGTAGACTGAGGGTGGTTGACTAGCTGTCTCCCTGTCCATATTATCCTAATATCTAGGTTTCTTGCTGAAACCATCAGCAAGAGCGCACAAAAGTTTGTGCATCGTGTGTACAGTTGTTTCTGTATATAAAGCAGACATGATATATATATTTACATACATGTGCGCTCACTAAACAGTGAGGGGCGCACGGTGCATTCTAAATCCCAAGTCATGGGAGTGAGAGATGAATGAGCTCAGAGTCATCAAAGAGAGCTGCTGGGGGGGGGGGGGGGGGGGGGGGCGGTGCTTGAGAACCAGCATTTAGCTGGTTGGGGGGAAGGCAGGAAGGAAGGATAAAGGTCATTCCTTGAGGCAAGCTTGGGGGAAATAAGAAGGTTGAATTGTCCCTAGAACAGCAAGGATGCCTGTCTCATTAAATCAAGGAGTGCACAGTATTTAATATACTGGGAAATAAGAGTGGACAGGCAGTAAGGGGTTACGTAAGACCTCATAAGTCAAGGGAAGTGTTTGGACTTGACCGAGTAAGAAAAGGTAAATCATGCTTTTGCAAACTTAGGAAAGCTTTATCATGTTAGCTGCAGGTTTCATAAGAAACTACCCCCTGGGCGTGACCTAATGGAACCCTCATTTCCTCACGGCGAAGGTACAAAAATAATTGCTTAAAATGACAGCCCAGAACAAAACTGTGTCCATGGCCCCTTCGACAGAGCCACTAAGCGCACTCACCGCCAGCCTGGGTTCCATTTCCTCACACTTCCTAACCGAACCTGTAAGGAGTCAACATCCTAGCGAACAGGCTGTCCCTACAGAAAATAAGCATTTTTTTTTTTTTAATGTGAAAAATATTACCTGGGCTCAGTCACTTATAATTGTCTTTCTTTGGTAATAAAACTGAAGGCACCGTACCCAACTTTTCTCCTGGACGAACCAGAAACGCACAGTCGCCTTTACACTGAAATACGCCTATTAAATGCACGGTCTCCGCAGATCCTCCAGACGGACCCCGACGCCAACTTCTCGCCGGCGCTTCCCTTGGCGCTTCCCGCCGGCGTCCATCTGGGTCTCCCGCGCCTCCGGAGGTTTGCGCTCGCGGACAAAAATCCTACCCAAGGGACAGGATCTCCAGGCGGAGGCCGAGGGACTGAGTGGGCGCCTCGGTGCGACCGTGAAGCGAGCCCCCCCTCCCCGGCTCGGACGGGCACACGGGTACCCGGCTCCGCGCCGCCGGCCGCGGCCACGGAAGCCCAGATCGCGGCCCGGGACGCGCACCCACCTGACCAGGGGCTCCTTCTCCGGCGCGGCGGGCTCCTCCAGGCACCTGCACGGGCAGCAGCAGCACACGGTCCTCAGCCAGTCCCGCGGCCCCATGGGGAGCGAGGTGCCCCGCGGCGCCGGCACCCTGGGACACGGCCGCGGCGGCGAGCGAGCGCGGCTGGGGCGCGGCCACCCGCCCGGCGTCCAGGTGCGGGGACAGTGGCGGCCCGGGCGTCGCGGGCCGGTCCGAGCGCATCACGCCGCGGCCGGGGACGCGGGCGAGGCCGGGACGCCTGCAGGGCCCGGGCTCTGCGCGGCCGCGCGCTTTCCTCCACTTGGGTTTTGTTTGGGGCGCTGTTTGGTTGGGGCTTCCCCCCCTCCCTTTCTTTTAATTCCCCGGGTGCCAGTTGGGACGCATGCGTCCCCGAGACGCTCCGCTGCTGCCCTCTCAGGAGGAAGCGGGGACTCCAGGCAGCCGGCACCTCCGACGGGCGCCCGGGGCTGGGGGAAGGAGGGGGCTTGCCCTGGAGTCACAGGGCAGGAGGCTGGGCTGACTCCATTCATACGTTTTATTGGCTTCCCTCCCCAAGGAAATAAAAGGGCCTCCTTCCTACTCCCGTGTCTTCAAAGCAGAGTGGAGGGCAGGTTTTTTACCAGGTCAGCCGCACACGGAGTAAAAGCTAGCAGAAGAGCGTGGAGTGACACGTTAGTGAAGTGCTTGGTTTGGTTTGGTTTGGTTTGGTTTGGTTTGGTTTGGTTTTTAAGTAATCCCACACCCAGCATCAGGCTCCAACTCGAACCCAGATCAGGAGCCCTACGCTCCACGCACTGAGCCAGCCAGACGCCCCCAGAAGCGGGTTTTTTTTAAGTACTGCATTCACCGTAATTTTTCCAGTTCTTTTCAAGCTCACCAGCCCCTAAAACACAAAACGGGCAACCCCTATCATTAGTTTCTTGCATTTTCCAGAGCTCTTTATGTGCTTATTTATAAACGTATGCATGCTTGTACGAACTTGTAAGTTCGTGTACTTCCGTCCCCCCCTTTTTTTTTTCTTTTTTTTTTTGAAACCCAGTCGGTAGCATACCTCGCACATTTGTGCCCTGGCTTGTTCCACTCAGTAGATCATGGAGACCTACAGCAATATGTGTATATCTTTCTCTGTCATTTTAAAGGTTATTATACGGTCATACCGATTCCCATGTTATTCAAGCAGACCCCTATCTACATTTCAGTTCATTCTGGCCTTTTTTCATTAAAATAATGCACCAGTGAGCATCCTTGAACTACTTGTTTGGACATGTGTATCTATCGAGTAAATGCTTGGCAGCTCAATGCTGGGTCTTGGTAAGGCCTTTTTAAACATTTTAATAGATCTTGCCAGATTGCTCTCCAAGGAGGCAATTCCAATTTGCACTCTGACGGGCAACGTGCGAAAAGTATCCATTTCCCTACACTCCTGCCAATCAAGTCACCATCTGATTTTTCATCTTTGCCAATCTAATTTATTCAACAAATACTTAATCAGCATCTGTTGTGTGCCAGACTTGTACTAGGCACTGGGGAAACCGCAGTGAACAAAAGAAACAAAAATCCCTATTCTCTTGGAGCAAGCATTCTAGGAGGAGGGTTAGGCAAAACAAGTGTGTTCTTTAATGTGTTAGAAGGTAACGCATGGGGGCTCCTAGAGGGCTCAGTCGTTAAGCATCTGCCTTAGGTTCAGGTCATGATCCCAGATTCCTGAGATCAAGCCCCACACAGGGCTCCTTGCTCAGCGGGAAGCCTACTTCTCCCTCTCCCACTCCCCCTGCTTGTGTTCCCTCTCTCGCTGTGTCTCTCTCTGTCAAATGAATAAATAAAATCTTACAAAAAAAAAAAAAAAAGGTAACGCATGCTATGGGGATAAATAAGGCAGGGAAGGAGACAAGAAATGCCAGGGAGGGGGATGTGTGTGTGTGTGTGTGTGTGTGTGTGTGTGTGTGTGTACACGTGCTGGGGAGAAGGATGCTGCCTGCAGTTTTAAATGGGGTGGTCTCAGAAAGCCTCCTAATATGGTGACATTTAAGCCAAGACTTGAAGGAGATGAGCAAGCCAGCTATGATATCACAGGGAAGAGCATTTCAGGGAGGGTGGGGCTGGGCTACATCCCGGAGGAGAGAGAATAAACTATAGGATTCAGGAGAAAGAGAATTCTAGGGGCCCTGGAGATGTGTAGGCCAGGAGGAAAAGTAATAGGAAATGTTGGAATATGGGACTTTGTAGGATTTTGCTTCAACTTAATCTCCGAGTTGGAGGTGTTTGGGTGGAGGGAGTGATGCGGTCTACCTAGATGACAGTGGGATCCCTTAGCTGCCACCTTGAGAAGAAACTGGGTACCAAGGGCTGTTCAGGGAGATGCACATGGAAGCCATTCTAATGATCCAGGTGACAGACCAGGGAGGTCTCAGCAGAGGTGGTATGGACTCTGAATGGAATTTGAAGGTAGAGCCAACGAAATTTGGGAAAGGATTGGAAATAGAGTGTGAAAAAAGAAAGGAGTGACTCTAAGGTTTCCAGTTGACAAGCTACAAAAGTTGACTTGCCATTGACTGAGATAGAGAAGAACACGGTGGGGAGCAGGTTTGCAGGAGTGAGGAGGAAGAGCTAGAATTTACTTTCAGAAGCGTCAATTCTCATGGGCAGTGTGTTAATTTTTTTAATGTGTTGCTACCCATAAGTGTGTCCTGTCCTGGCTACATTATGAAGCTGAAGGAACTTATCAAATGCATGTTCATTGACAGGCTGGCTACAGAAGGATAAAAAGAGTAACAGGAGGTTTCCTTTGACCTTGACTAAGGTCTTGATGGAAAGTCCACATTACAGAGTAGCTGTTGTTGCCAGGCAGCATGGGGCTGTGGTATCAAGCCCAACACCATGTCATTTATCACCTGCGACTATGACAGCATGGAGGCCGAATGCTGTTCTTGACGGCAAACTTCCGACTGGCTGGAAAATCCCTTTGGGAGAATGCACTAGGTTCTAAAATTGGATTTTGAATGGGAGTCAGTCCACTTAGGTTCAAATAGGAAGTGGGTAGAGAAGGCTGCCAAATGTGAACTCAGCCAGCAAGAAGATGCTGTCTAGGTTCTAACAACTACTATTAACTACTGGAGTGGGATTTATTGAGTAGATAAATTAGAGAAGGCTTTCAGCTCTTGGAAAATACAGTTGCTCTGCCCCTTTTCTACATGTCACTTAATTCTTCTGAACCTCAATTTTCTAATCTTTGACATGGATATTGAATCTGGCCCTCCCTAACCAGACACTCTTGTGAGATTCGAATAAGATACTTTGAAAACCATGAAGTTCCTTAGAAATGTCAAAGGTCAACACTATTGATCAAATCCGGTATAGGCCTTTTGGCCGAATGTCTCTTCCAATATTCCTTAGCTTGCCCATGATAGTATCTGTACCTCTGCCGTGTGGGGGGCATCTTTTATGTGGTCTGTTTCAGGCAAGATATTTCCAGAAAGCCATGGAACCACATCTGCTTAACAAACATGATCAGGAAGTCTTGACGGCCTGATTTACTAAGAATTGCATACACTGTCTACCTGCTCTAACAGTTACTAATGTGTTTCTTTTAAAATTAATTTTGAGATTTAAAACTTATAAATGTAACTTTCCTCTAGAGAAGTTGAAATACTACAGCTCAAGTTCCTTCTGGCCACGACCCACAGTCTGTTCATTTTCTGCCCTCTCTGGGGTAACCTTGTCATCAGTACCGTACCAAACTTTTTCCAGACACACGAGCACCTGGGTGACCCTGTGATGTAAATTTACAGCTCATCTGGGTGCCAGGGCTGGGAGGAGAGGAAATGGGGGGCAACCTATTGTTGGATATGGAGCTTCCTTTTGGGAATGTTTTTGAACTGGAGAGAGGTGGTGGATGCACAACACTGGGAATGTACTCAATGCCACCGAATTATCTAAAAACTGTCCATCTTATGGTATGCCAAATTTGCCTGAATTTTTAAAAATGGGTTAGGGGCTCCTGAGTGGCTCAGTGGGTTAAAGCCTCTGCCTTCAGCTCAGGTCATGATCCCAGGGTCCTGGGATCGAGCCCTGAGTCGGGCTCTCTGCTCAGCAGGGAGCCTGCTTCCTCCTCTCTCTCTGCCTGCCTCTGCCTACTTGTGATCTCTGTCTGTCAAATAAATAAATGAATCTTAAAAAAAAAAAAATGGGTTAAAAAGACCTCTTCCCTGGATGCAGTCCATTATGTTAAAACCAACCCTCTATTGTAGAAGCCTTCACTTTTAAGTACCTGGATGTTATCAAAATATTGTTACTCTGGGGCACGTAGGGGGGCTCAGTCGTTAGGTGGCTGCCTTCGGCTCAGGTCATGATCTCAGGGTCCTGGGATCAAGGCCCACCTCGGGCTCCCTGCTTGGTGGAAACCCTACTTCTCCCTCTCCACCTCCCCCAGCTTGTGTGCCCTCTCTCTTTGTGTCTTTGTCAAATAAATAAATAAAATCTTTTT
>NW_022633312.1:0-6460 GCF_010015895.1 Lontra canadensis
TAATGTACTGTTGAATCCTATTGGCTAGTATTTTGGTGAGAATTTTTCAGTTTTTGTTTTAAAGTCTCTTTTGTCTGATATAAGTACACCCACTTTCTTTTGGTTTCCATTTGCATGGAATATCTTTTTTTATCCCTTCACTTTCAATCTGTGTGTGTCCTTACTTCTGAAGTGAGTCTCTTTAGGCAGCACATAGATATGTTTTGTGTTTTTTTCTTAATCCATCCAGCCACTCTAAGTCTTTTAATTAGAGAATTTAGTCCATTTACATTCAAATAATTATTGCAAGGTTTTACTGATTGCCATTTTGTTCATTGTTTTCTGGCTTTTTTTGCAGTTCATCCCTGTTCCTTTCTTCTTGTCTTGCTCTCTTGTCTTGTGGTTTGATGACTTCCATTAGTGTTATGTTTAAATTTTTTCACATTTTCTTTTGTGTATTTAAGCTTTTGCTCAGAATTTACTATAAGTTTCACATATATCATCCTATGTAAATAACATTCTATTTGATAAAAACTTAAATTTGAACACATTCCAAAATCCTACATTTTTGCCCCCTCCCCATGTTTTGTTTTTGTTGTCACATTTTACAGATTTTTATTTTATTATCCTTTAAGTAATTATTGTAGCTTTAGTTAATTTTGCTATTTCTGTCTTCCAGCCTATATAGTAGTTTTCTAAGTGACTGATATATATTTATTATATATTTACCTTTTCAGTAAGATTTTTACTTTCATGTTTTTTGTCATTAATTAGTGTCATTTTTTTTCAGCTTAAGGAAATTCCTTAACATTTCTTGTTTTTTTTTTTTAAGATTTTATTTATTTATTTGACAGAGAGAGAGAAAGAAAGAGTGTGTGTGCACAAGTAGGGGGAGCATCAGAGGGAAAGGGAGAATTAGGCTCCTCACTGAGCAGGGAGCCCAATATGGGGCTCAACTGCAGGACCCTGGGATCATGACTTGAGCCAAAGGCAGATGTTCAGCCTACCGAGCCACCCAAGTACCCCTAATTTCTTAGAAGGCTGGTTTAGTAGTGATGAACTCCATTAGCTCTTGCTTGTGTAAAAAAAATTCTCTATCTCTCTTTCAATTATGAATGATGACATTTCCATGTAGAGTATTCTTTTTTGGAAATTATTCCTTTCAGCACTTTGAATATGTCTTGCCACTACACACTGACCCACAAAGTTTCTGCAGAGAAATCTTCTGACAGCCTTATGGGGCTTCCCTTGTATATAACAATTTGTATATCTCTTGTTGTTTTTAAGATTCTCTTTATCCTTAACTTTTGAGATTTTAATTTTAATGTATCTTGGCATGGATCTCTTTGGGTTCATATTATTTGGAACACTCTGGGCTTTCTGGACCTGGATGTCTGTTTCCTTTCCTAGGTGAGGATGTTTTCAGCCATCATTTCTTCAAATAAATTCTCTGTCCCTTTCTCTCTTTTCTCCTTTTGGTATACCTACAATGTAAATGTTCTTCTGACCCATGTTGTTATATTGGTCCCTTAAATTACCTTCATTTTTAAAATTTGTCCTCCTTTTTGATGTTCTGTCTAGATGAGTTCCATTGCTTTGTCTTCAAGCTCACTGGTTGGTTCTTCTGCTTCATCTAGTCTGTTATTGTGTACTTCTAGTGTATTTTTTTTTTTTTAGTTAAGTTATTGTATTCTTCAGTTGTCTGACTCTGGTACTTACTTTATATTTTCTGTCTCTTTGTTAAAGTTCTCACTGTGTTCATCCACTCTTCTCCTGAGCCCAAGTGTTTCCTTATGACAATTACTTTAAATTTTTTATCAGGTAGATTAGTTACCTCAGTACATTAAGGTGTTTTTTTCCCCTTAGAGTTTATCTTGTTCTTTCATTTGGAATATATTTCTCCATTTCTTCATTTTTCCTGAGTTTGTGTTTATTTCTATGTATTAGGCAAAATATCTACCCCTCTTAGTCTTGAAGGAGCCTCTTAGCCTTGTGTAGCTGATGAAACTTCTATTTCAACTTTGCGCTAGTTCTTGTTTTTCTCTCAAATCTTTGTGATTATTTAAACTGCCTGGTTTAGTCTTGAAATGTCCCTGCTTTTGGAAGTGTGCCAAGACTTGTCAGTGTTCCAAAAGAAGGAATCTCACTTAGCACCTAGTTCAGACTGTTTGGAAACCAGAGGCAAGCAGCAGCTTTTAAATTATGGAAACATATACAGTTCTGTCATGCTGTAATTATAATCCCCCTGTCTTCCATACCAGGAAATCTGGAAATTTCCTTTGGGAAAGAGTTGCAAAAATCAGGGTTTCAGATATGTAGATAGACTCCTTTCGGGGAGGTCTCATCAAGTGGTAACTAGGCCAGGAGGGTGTGCAAAGATGGAGTCTCTCTGCTTACATTTCCTGGGAGCACCTCTTTAGTCCCTAGATGTATGGCAAACCTGAAGCCTGTCCTTCAGGCTAAGCTCCAGGCTAAGTAAATAGGCTTTTTTCATAGGACGTATGGGTTGTGTTTCAGTGTGCTCTCTGTGCTGTGCCCTGGGCATAGGGGCCAGCCAGGAACTGTCTTTCTGATTGTTACATTCCCATGGAGCTCAGGAACACCAGTCCCATTGGCCACCAGGACAAGATATTCAAGAAGCATCCACTGTGTGAATTGCATTCACCCTTTGACTTTAGCAGGGCAGCTGGGGTGTACAGGGTGTGGGATATGTTTGCGGGCTTCAGAAAGGCTGTGGGAAAATGTCTTGACTGTGTATGCCTTTGCCTTTAGGAGTACATCAGGACAGTGCCTTTTCTGTGTTCATGTGCCAACTTTAAGCTGAGAGTACAAGAATGTCATGATTGCCTTCACTCCCTAGCACAAGCCAGGTAGTGGGGGGAGTGTTGTAATCACCCATGCTCTCCAGCTTCAGTAAAGCAGTGGGATATTGCCTCAACTGCTCACCTCTACCTGTCTTATAAAGGTGGCAGGAGGATTCTGCACCTGAGTTTACCCACCTGTGCTAGTAGGGTAGATGGACAGTGCAAAAAATGGCATCTCCCAGTGCCTCCATCTCTGCGAAGTGCTTCAACTGTCCCCTGCCACTTCAGCAGATGTTTTTAGATAAGCAAATTAATCTTCTTCACATACAGTTTAGGAGCTTTTCAAACTGCTGCTTTTATGATGGGTCTCAGGATGAATGAGCAAACATGTGAGCCCTTTAAAAGAAGAATCTTAGTTTCCTATAGCCCATTGGGTCCCGTGGGCATCAGCCCCATTGGTTTTGATAAACCAAACACTTTGGGAGTTTGTCTCTGGTGCACATCCCAGAGGTTAGGGTGCCTGATGTGGGAGATATGCAGGAGATATACAGGACTGGTGATATCTCTCCCTATTGTGTATCACTATACTAGGGATAGGGTTTTTGGTGAGACTACGTCTCTCTGCCTCTCCTGCCTATTTCAATATGGTCTTTGTATCATGCCTTTTGGTGGAGAAGTAATTCATATAGCTTTCAGATTTTCTTCTGAGGAAAAAGGTCTATCTATATGTAGCTGTATATTTGATGTGTCCATGGGAAAAGGTAAGTTTAGGATCTTCCTAGAGTGCCATCTTGTGGAAGTCTCTCTTTCTTCTTGAGTTAGATTTAGAAGTTTGTGTCCTTCTAGGAGTTTTCTTATTTCATTTAAATTATCTAATTTGTTGGCATACAATTGTTCTAATATTGTTTTATATTCTTTTTTTATTTCTGTAAAGTTGATAGTAATGTTCCCTCTTTCACTTCTGATTCTAGTTATTCAAGTCTCTCCTTTTGCTTTGGTAAATTTGGTTAACAGTTTGTCAATTTTATGGACCTTTCCAAAGAACCAGCTTTAGTAAAAACTCTCTGCAGTGTAGGGATAGAGGGGATATACCTCAATATGATAAAAGTCATATATGAAAAATTCATGGCAAATATCATCCTCAAGGGAAAAACTGAGAGCTTTTCCTCCCAAGGTCAGGAACATGACAAGGATGTCCACTCTCACCACTGTTGTTCAACACAGTACTGGAAATATTAGCCTCAGCAATCAGACAACAAGAAGAAATAAAAGGCATCCAAATTGGCAAAGAAGTCAAACTCTCACTCTTTGCACATGACATGATAATCTATGTTGAAAACCCAAAGGACTGCACCAAAAATTGTTAGATCAAGAATTTAGCAAAGTAGCAGGATATAAAATCAATGCACAGAAGTCAGTTGTATTTCTATACACTAACAATGAGAGAGAAGTAGAGAAATAAAGGAATCAATCCCATTTACAATTGCACCAAAAAACATAAGATACCTAGGAATGAACCTAGCCAAAGAGGTAAGGGATCTGTACTCTGAAAACTATAGAACACTTATTAAAGAAACTAAGGAAGACACAAAGAAATGGAAAAACATTCCATGCTAATGGATTGGCAGAATAAATATTGTTAAAATTCTATGCCACCTAGAGCAATCTACACATTCAATGCAATCCCTATCAAAATACCATCATTTTTCACAGAGCTGCAACAAACAATCCCAAAATTTGTATGGAACCAGAAAAGACCCCAAATAGCCAAGGAAATGTTGAAAAGAAAGGCAAAGTGGGAAGCATCATAATTCCAGCTCTAAGCTGTATTACAAAGCTGTAATCATCAAGATAGTATGGTACTGGCACAAAACAGACACATAGATCAATGGAACAGAATAGAGAACCTTGAATGGACCCTCAAATCTATGGTCAACTAATCTTTGACAAAGCCAGAAAGGACAACCAGTGGAAAAAAGACAGTCTCTTCCACAAATGGTGTTAGGAAAATTGGGCAGCCACATGCAGAATAGTGAAACTGGACCACTTTTTTACATCATACACAAAAATAAACTCAAAATGGATGAAAGACCTAAATGTGAAACAGAAATCCATCAGAATTCTAGAGGAGAACATAGGCAACAACCTCTTTGACCTCAGCTACAGCACTACTTGCTAGACATGTCTCCAGAGGCAAGGGAAACGAAAGTAAAAATGAACTATTGGGACTTCATCAAGATAAAAAGCTTCTGCACAGCAAAGGAAACAGTCAACAAAACTAAAAGCCATTTTAGTTGAGAGAAGATATTTTCAAAATTTTTATCAGATAAGGGGCTAGTATCCAAAACCTATAAAGGGCTCATTAAACTCAACACCCAAAAAACAAAAAATTCAGCCAAGAAATGGGAAGAAGACATGAATAGACATTTCTTCAAAGAAGACATACAAACGACCTACAGATACATGAAAAAATGCTCAACATTATTTGGCATCAGGGAAATACAAATCAAAACCTAAATAAGATTCCACCTCATGCCAGTCAGAATGGCTAAAATTAATAAGTCAGGAAACAACAAATGTTGGTGAGGATACAGAGAAAGGAGAAACCTCTTACACTCTTAGTGGGAATGCAAACTGGTATTGCCACTCTGGAGAACAGCATGAAGTTCCCTCAAATAGTTAAAAATAGAGCTACCCTATGACCCAAAAATTGCACTACTAGATATTTATCCAAAGGATACAAACATAGCAATTCAAAGGGGCACATGCATGCCAATGTTTGTATTAGCAATGTCCATAATAGCCAAAATATGGAAAGAGGCCAGATGTCCATTGACAGATGAATGGATAAAGAAAATGTCAGGGTGTGGTGCATAAACAATGAATCTTGGAACACTGAAAAAATAAAATTAAATTAAAAAAACATGTGATACACACACACACACACACGCATATGTGTGTGTGTGTATATACACACAATGGAATATTACTCAGGTATCAAAAAGAATGAAATCTCACCATTTGCAATGATGTGGATAGAACTAGAGGGTATTATGCTAAGCAAAATAAGTCAATCAGAGAAAGATAAATATATGATTTCACTCATTTTTGGAATTTAAGAAACAAAACAGATGAACAAGGGAAAGGGAGGGAAAAATAAAGTAAGATGAAATCAGAGAGGAAGACAAACCATAAGAGACACTTAAGTATAAGGGGAGGGGTGTGGGTGGGGAGATGGGGTAACTGGGTGATGGACATTAAGAAGAGCACTTGAAATTTGACAATCTGGAAGAAATGGATGCATTCCTAGAGACATATAAACTACCACAATGGAACCAGGAAGAAATAGAAAACCTGAACAGACCCATAACCACTAAGGAGATTGAAACAGTCATCAAAAATCTCCAAACAAACAAAAGCACAGGGCCAGACGACTTCCCAGGGGAATTCTACCAAACATTTAAGGAAGAACTAATTCCTATTCTCCTGAAACTGTTCCAAAAAATAGAAATGGAAGGAAAA
Source organism: Lontra canadensis (assembly GCF_010015895.1). Lineage (NCBI taxonomy): Eukaryota > Metazoa > Chordata > Mammalia > Carnivora > Mustelidae > Lontra > Lontra canadensis. The sequence goes on from NW_022633312.1 coordinate 6,306, forward strand.
CTTCCAAACTCATTTTATGAGGCAAACATCACCTTGATCCCAAAACCAGACAAGGATCCCATCAAAAAAAGAGAACTACAGACCAATATCCTTGATGAACACAGATGCAAAAATTCTCACCAAAATACTAGCCAATAGGATTCAACAGTACATTA
>NW_022633313.1:0-6458 GCF_010015895.1 Lontra canadensis
TTAAAATATATATTGAATATATTACACTAGGCACTGAGGAAACTGAGATAATCAAACTCCATCCTTGCCACTGAAGAACATTCATTCAAGTGGGAAAGGAAGGTAAATAAATGACTGAAAATCCTGTGATACTATTTGATAGTTAGCATCCACAGAATTCCATGAGAATGTAGGGCTTGTCAGCCCATGTGTGATCCTCATGTATCTGTTGAGTGACCCTAAGCTCAGAGGTTGGGGGGTGGGTGTCAGGACACTTCTTGGTGGGGAGGTTAAGTTTGAGATGAGCTTTTTTTTTTTTTTGGAAGGGTACATAGAAGTTAACTAAATGAAGGGAGTGGAGGGGTTGTTCCATGCCAAGGGATTCTCCCCTGCAAACATTCAGAGGTATGAAATAGAAGTAAATATATGAGGAATTGGAAGCAGTTTCAAAAGGATGGTGTGAAAGGGAGAGGGAGGCGATGGGGCCAGGAAAATTGCAAGGTTCACACCAAGGCTAGGCTGAGGTTGCTGGTAGTGGGAGGAATTTTCATCTGGAAGTCTTGTTATTTTATTTACTTATTTATTTATTTTTAGCTCACTTCCTGCATCATGATTAAGACTTTCTCCCATGGATGCACATTCCCCTCCAGGCCGGTGCCCCCTGCTGTGTGAAAGGTCATCTGACCTAGCCCTACACCAACTGGAATCAGTAACTTATTTCCATGTCCCATGTCTGGGGAGATTAGGGCGTCTGAAGACCGGTTTGGAGAAAGAAAGTCTCCTGAACATAAAGTTTCCCTGGTTGGAATGCAGAGAGTTGTTTTAGGGCTCTGAAGGAGTCTACCAGGAGAGGCCAAGTCCCTGGGGTCACGCCTCGCTGGCCTTCAGTAGCCTTCATCAAATTTTCACTTGCAAAGTCTGGGGATGTGCTTCTCTGACAGGGCTGCCTCAGCATCCTCCGTGCCGGGTATGGTCCTGCTGTTCGCTGGCTCTGTTGTGAGGTTTTGCCAGGAGGCTGGTCTGATGCATATTCTGTGAGGAATCTACAGTCACTGTAATAGCTGTAAGTCAGGGGCCATTTCCCATGGGCCAGCATCAGTGCCAAGCTACAAACATCCCTAAGCACAACTAATTATCCTAATATCCTTATAAGGTAGGGATTATTATTTTCATTTTGCTGATGGGAGGTAAATTTTAGAAAGATGAAGTGGATCACCCTACAATACACAGTCCACACTTAAGGTGGGATTATGTGTTTGTGCCCCTCACTGGCGTTCTCTCTGTGCGGCCGGTACCAGAATGGACCATCGATGCTGCAGTCCTTGGTGTGGACTCTTCTCTCTGCTCGGACTGCCCCTGTTCTTGGGCTTTTTGCTGAAATCCTAGGTGCATGCTAGACCTACTTTAGCTGTTACACTCTTCCATGAGGACTTTCTTGATCCCCTTTCCTCATCTCCAAATCACGATTATCCCACCTCTCTGTTGTATTTCGTACTTTATATGAACTCCTATGATTATCCTCAGTCCACCAGGATTTCTGGCATTACCCACTAGGGAGTGAGACTTTTGAAGGCATCTCTTCTTTTCATCTCCAGTGCTGCTCCAGGATCTCAGTAAGTATTATATAAACAACTGAATAAGAGTCATTTTTGTTGTTTCAACTAGGAAAGTTACTTCATGTATTCATGACAGCTCTCAGGGCTGCAAACATTAGACTTTTCACTTTTTACAATATTTTAAGTGCACAGTTCAGCAGCATCAAGTACATTCACACTGTTGGGCAATGATCATCTCTATCTGTCTCCAGAACTTACTTCATCTTGCGGTATGGAAACTCAATATGCATTAAACAACTACCCATTCCTCCCTTCCCCCAGCCCTTGGGGACCACCCCTGTACTTTCTGTGTCTGTGATTAGGACTATGTTAAGTACCTCATGAAAGTGGTGTCATGCAGTATTTGTCTATCTGTGACTGGCTCTTTCACTTAACAAATTGTCCTCAAGCTTCTTCCATGTTGTAACATGTAGCACGTTTGAGAATTTCCCTCCTATATTTCCCCATTCAGTATGATGCTCACTGTGGGTTTTTTTAATGTATGGATTTTAATATGTTGGGGTAGTTCCCTTCTATTTCTAGTTTGTTGTGTATGTTTTTACCATGTTTAATTTTGTCAAATGCTCTTACTGCATTGGGATGATCATTTTTTTTTCCCTTCGTTCTATTAATCTGGTGTATTGCACTGATTGATTTTCATATGTTGACACCTCTTGCATTTTAGGAATATATCAACGTTAAATATTGATATGTTATGAATCTTTTTAATATTCTGCTGAAGTCAGTTTGTTAATATTTTGTGAAGGATTTTTTTTTTTTTCCATCAATGTTCAGAAGGGATATTGGTCTTTTCTTATAGTATCTTCATCTGGCTTTGGTATCAGGGTAATGATCACCTCATAAAAAGGAGTTAGGAAGTATTCCCTAATCTTCAATTTTTGGGGGGAAAGTAAGAGAAGAATTGGTGTTTAGTATTATTCTTTAAACTGTTCAGTAAAATCACCAATGAAACCATTAAGCTAGGGACTTTCCTTTGTTGGGAGATTTTTGATGACTGATTGACTCTCCTTACTAGTTTTTTTTTTTTTTTGCCTTTTAAAAAAAATTATTTTTTTAAATTTCTTTTCAGTGTACCAGAATTCATTGTTTATGCACCACACCCAGTGTTCCATACAATATGTGCCCTCCATAATACCCACCACCCAGGCTCACTCAACTTTCCACCTCCTGCCCCTTCAAAACCCTCAGATTGTTTTTCAGAGTCCTTACTAGTTTTTAGGTCAATTTAGATTTCCCATTTCTTCAGGTTAATCTGTGTAAGTTTGTGTTTCTAGAGATTTGCCCATTTCATCCGGATTATTCAATTTGTTGGCTTAAATTGTCCATAGCACTTTCTCATAATTCTTTTTTTGTTTTTGTAGAATCAGTAATTATATCTCACTTTCATTTCTGATTTTAGTAATTTTTTAGTCCATCTAGCTAAAGGTTTGTCAATTTTGCTGATCTTTTTTCATACAGCCATCTTTTGATTGTGTTGATTTTCTCTGTGGTTTTTCTATTCTCTTTTTCATTTATCTTTAATCTTTATTATTTTTTTCATTCCTCTATATTTGGGTTTAGTTTGTACTTTTATTTTTAACCTACTTCTTTAAGTTGTAAACTTAGGTTGTTAATTTAAGATCTTTCTTGTTTTTTTAATGTGTTTGTAACTAAATTTCCTCTTTTAAAAAAAGATTTTATTTATTTATTTGAGAGAGGGAGGGGGAGAGAGAGAGAAAGAGAGAGCTCAGGAGCAAGGGGGAAGGGTGGAGGGAGAAGCAGATTCCTGGCTGAACAGGAAGCCTGATGCAGGACTCATCCCAAGACACTGGAATCATGACCTGGGCAGATACTTAACCAAATGAGCTACCCAAGAGCTCACTGAATTTCCCTTTTAGCACTGCTTTCATGTGTTGAAAGCAAGTTTTGGCATGCTGAGTTTTGTTTTTATTCATCTCTATTTTCTAATTTCCCTTATTATTTCTTCTATTGGTTGTTTACAAGTGTGTTGTATAATTTCCCAAAATTTGTCAATTTTCTAGTTCCCCTTCCATTACTGATTTCTAACTTTACCTTAATGTGGTAGGAGAAAATGCTTTGATCTCTACCTTTTTTTTTTTAATCTATTGAGATTTAAAAAATCTCAAAATGTGACCTAACACAGAGTATATCCTGGAATTTTCCACTTGAGAAGAATATGTGTTCTGCTGTTGTTGGGGAGAGTGTTCTGTATATGGTACTATGTCTACTTGGTTTATTATGTTGTCCAAGTCCTCTGTTCCCTTACAAATCTTCTGTCTGGGTGTTATATCCATTATTGAGAGTAGAGAATTGAACTCTGAACTATTGTAGAACTGTCTGTTTCTCCCATCAATGCTGTCAATTTTTGATTCATTTGTTTTGATGGTCTGTTATTAGATTTGTAAATGTTTATAATTGATTTATCCACTTGCTACATTAAATGACCTTTTTTCACATAAAATGCCCTTTTAAAGCTCTCATAATCTTTTTGTTAATTATGTTCAATTAGCCAATATATAATATACATCATTAGTTTTTGAGGTACTATCCAATGATTCATTAGTTCTCATCACATCACATGCCCTCCTTAATACCCATCACCCTGTTACCCCATCTCCCCATCCCCTCCCTTCTGGAACACTCAGTTTGTTTCCCAGAGTCCAGAGTCTCTCATGGTTTGTCTCCCTCTCTGATTTCTTCCTATTCAGTTTTACCTCCCTTCCCCTATGGTCCTCTGCACCATTGTTGTTATTTTTTAGTCCTTTATTTTTTCATTTTTTAAATTTTTCATCTATTTTTATTTATTTATTTATTTATTTTTTCCCAGCATAACAGTATTCCTTGTTTTTGCACCACACCCAGTGCTCCATGCAATCCGTGCCCTCTCTAATACCCACCACCTGGTTCCCCCAAACTCCCATTCCCTGCCACTTCAAACCCCTCAGATTGTTTTTCAGAGTCCATAGTCTCACATGGTTCACCTCACCTGCACTATTCTTATATATGAGTGAAACCATATGATAATTGTCTTTCTCTGCTCGACTTATTTCACTTAGCATAATACACTCCAGTTCTATCTAATAATCTTTTTTAACTTAAAGTCACTTTCAACTGACATTAGTGCAGACGCACCTGATTTATTTTGGTTACTATCCTTTCATTTTCAACCTATTTGTGTCTTTGGGTCTAAAATGATTCTCTTGTAGATGGCTGGATGATGTCTTTATCCATTTGGCAAATCTCTGCCTTTTAATTGAAGAATTTAATCCATTTAAATTGAAGAGATTATTGAAAAGGAGGGACTTTCTTCTGTCATTTTGATTTTTGTTTTCTATATACTGTATAGTTACTTTCTTCTCTAAGTTTCTGCATTTCTGTTTTCTTTTGTGTTTCATTGATTTTTTTGTAGTGAAATGTTTAAATTTATTTCTCATTTCCTTCTGTGTATATTCTTAACCTATTTTCCTTGTGGTTACCATGAGATTACATTTAATACCTTAAAGATAGGTGTTAAGATTAACATGTTAACCTTTTTTTTTTTTTTAATATTCTTTGGATGATCATTTCTATTGTCCTATCATCAAGACTACTGATTCTTCCTTTTAATCCTGTAGTGAATTATTATTTCAGTTATTATAGTTTTCATCTCTAAGATTTCTATTAGTTTTCTTTTCAATTAATTACTTAATTAATTAATTATTTTTATTTCTTTTCAGCAAAATAGTATTTATTGTTTTTGCACCACACCCAGTGCTCCATGCAATCCGTGCCCTCCCTAATACCCACCACCTGGTTCCCCCAACCTCCCAACCCCCACCCCTTCAAAACCCTCAAACTGTTTTTCAGAGTCCATAGTCTCCATGGTTCACCTCCCCTTCCAATTTCCTTCAACTCTTTTCTCCTCTTCATCTCCCCTTGTCCTCCATGCTATTTGTTATGCTCCACAAATAAGTGAAACCATATGATAATTGACTGTCTCTGCTTGACTTATTTCACTCAGCATAATCTCTTCCAGTCCCGACCATGTGGTTTTAATTTGAATCTCCCTGATGGCTAGTGATGATGAACATTTTTTCATGTGTCTGATAGCCATTTGTATGTCTTCATTGGAGAAGTGTCTGTTCATATCTTCTGCCCATTTTTTGATATGATTATCTGTTTTGTGTGTGTTGAGTTTGAGGAGTTCTTTATAGATCCTGGATATCAACCTTTTGTCTGTAGTGTCATTTGCAAATATCTTCTCCCATTCCGTGGGTTGCCTCTTTGTTTTGTTGACTATTTCCTTTGCGGTGCAGAAGCTTTTAATCTTGAGGAAGCCCCAAAAGTTCATTTTTGCTTCTGTTTCCTTTGCCTTTGGAGACATATCTTGAAAGAAGTTGCTGTGGCTGATATCAAAGAGGTTACTGCCTATGTTCTCCTCTAGGATTCTGATGGATTCCTGTCTCACATTGAGGTCTTTTATCCATTTCGAGTTTATCTTTGTGTACGGTGTAAGAGAATGGTCGAGTTTCATTCTTCTACATAGAGCTGCCCAGTTTTCCCAGCACCATTTATTGAAGAGACTGTCTTTTTTCCACTGTATATTTTTTCCTGTTTTGTCAAAGATTAGTTGACCATAGAGTTGGGGGTCCATAACTGGGCTCTCTAATCTGTTCCACTGGTCTATGTGTCTGTTTTTATGCCAGTACCATGCTGTCTTGGTGATCACAGCTTTGTAGTAAAGCTTGAAATCAGGTAACATGATGCTGCCAGTTTATTTTTGTTTTTCAACATTTCCTTAGCAATTCGGGGTCTCTTCTGATTCCATACAAATTTCAGGATTATTTGCTCCAGCTCTTTGAAAAATACTGGTGGAATTTTGAT
>NW_022633314.1:0-6454 GCF_010015895.1 Lontra canadensis
CAGACCAGAACTCTCTAGATGGGGGCCTGAGAACCAAGCTAGGGCTAGGTTAGGGCAAAGGACATCACAGTCCCAAGGTACATACGCTGAGGCAAACTCCAGGGAATCTGAAGTTAAGGAAAGTGTAAAGATGTCACTCAGTCTGGAGTTTGTGTAGATGAGATGTGCCAAATATAGGTTTAGCCTCATGGTGGCAAGGAGATTTGCCCCCTCAGGGGGTTTTGTGCACCTACAAATAGTTTGGTCTATTCTGGGGTTAGGTGCTGTGTTGTTTTATGAATCTGGGTTCCCCCATATGGAGGGATTTGAGAGCAGGTTTCCAGATACGGATGCCTGAGAACCAAGCCTAGGTCTTGCATTTGCTCCTAGTGGCATGGCAGGACATAGATCCTGGATCTGGTGAAGCTACCCATGTGGCTCATGCTAAAGGTCACAATGGTTTTTTGCCATGGCCATCATCTCTACCCAACCTGAGTTTTCAGGCATCTGTCCTCAAAAATTATCTGAAATTCCTGCACATGAGAGAAACTGATGCAAAAAATAGAACTCCTTCCCCATGGCACGAAACCTTGCTGTTGGATTGGGTGTCAAACACTCAGTGTAGGAGAAACTTGCATGAAGCCCATGAAGTCACGCCACTCTTGAGGGCTGCCTTGGACACAAACACGCATTGTGTCCCTCTTCCTGAGCCCCATTTTCAAATAAGGCCCCTTGGTATCTGCACCAAGAGCCCGCAAATCAGGCTAGGCATGCCCCTAGGCCCTAGTCGTAACCCATGGTGGGATTTTCCAGGTGCTGGTACTCCGAGCCCTGCTCTGGCATCCCTCTTTTTGGGGGACCCCTGATACAGAAACATGACTCCTCCCTTCCCGTTGAATGACACCAAACTATTGGGAGCTGGGCAAAATCCCGGAGAGGGAGAATATTCCATGGCCCAACATTCCGTGGCCTTTCTAAACAGAAAATACAGACACAAAAGCCTGCAGTACCACCTCACAGTTGCCCTGATTTAATGAGGAGCTCCCCTCAGGGGCTGCACATTGGACTTGCCATACCCTTGATTGTGCTAAACCTAACCCGAGATTGTGCTTTCAAACTTCTGTCCCCAGAGCCCTGGCCCACACACCCTCCAGGCTGGGGCCTCTGGAACTAAACTGCAGGACTGTCCATCCCTCCTATATAAAACTCTGTCCTTTACAGTTACTAAACCCTCCACATTAGGAGAAAATTGCAAGGCTCCCAAGGCCACCCCAACTTTGTTTGCCACCCTGGGCAAAAATGCACAGTCTGACACTCCCTGTGTACCTACCTCCACTCAGACACCCATGTAGATGGCCCCAGTAACAGATGATTTAATCTGACATTCCCCTAGGTCCTAATATGAACCTGAGCATAGGTTTTCAGGCATCTGTCCCCAGAGGCATGGTCTCGAATCCAACATATAAGGGGTGCCTGAGGGACACAACAGAACACTTTCTGTCCCCAAAAGGGAACCTTGATATTTGGATCTGTGTAAAGCCCTCAGGTTATGAGAATTCTGCATAGCCCTTGAGCCACCATAAAATTCCAAGGTCTCCCTAGACACAAACCCACACTGTGACCCATCAGCATGAGACTCCTTTTCAACTCAACACACTAGGTAGCACTCCACAGGGTCAGCAGATCGAACCTGCCTTGTTCCTAGGCGACAATGGGAATGCCAGGTGGGGTTTCTAGGCATCCATATGTAGAGCCTTGCTCTCAAATGTTTCTATATGGGGGTCCTTTGAGCCATCAAATAGGACTCCCTATGTCCCACAGAAGGAAACAGTGCTGCTTCCAGCAGCTCACAAATCCCAGACTGGGAAAATCTCCATGACCTCAAGATGCCCCACCTCCATTCGGAGGCCATCATGGACACAAAGTCCAACCTGAAAGAGCATCTGACACTTGTCCTTACTTCAGATGCTGGAGATCTTGATTCAGCCTCTGCAGATTGGGCTTGTCTTGCCCTAGGCCCTAAACCTAACCAGAGCTTGTGTTTTCAGACTTCCATCCTTTACACTCCTGGCACACAAGCCCTCCAGACTGGGAATTCCGAGTTACAACACAACTTTCTGTCTGTCCATCAGAAGGAAAAAGTGCCCTATGAGGCTGCCCAAAAGCCCCAAGTGAGGATAAACCTGCACAGCCCTTCACAGCACCCCAATTTCATAGGCCATCCTGTGCACTAATGCTGTCTGACACAGCCCGAGCCTAGATCTCCTGTCAGCCACCCAGGGAGCTAGTTGCATATCCAGCCATGGCCCTGAGCCTGCATCTCTACCCAACCATGGTTTTCTGGCATCTGTCCCCAGAAGTTATCTCAATTTCCTACCTCAAATTCCCTATGTGGGAACCTGATGCACAAAACAGAACTCTTCCTTCTGCATGGCAGGAAACCTTGTTGTTTGGAAGGGGGTCCAAACCTCAGAGTTGGAGAAACCTGCAGGGCCTATGAGTCCACACCCACTCTTGAGGGCTGCCCTGGGCACAAACACCCATTTTGACCCTCAGCCTTAGACTTTTTCAAATAAGGCCCCTCGGTACCTGGACCAGGAGCACGCATATCAGGCTTGCCATGCCCCTATGCACAAATCCTAATCCAAGGTGGGGTTTTGCAGGTGCCCATACCCAGAGCCCTGCTCTGGAATTCATCTTTTTGGTGGACTCCTGAGATAGAAAACATGACTCCTCCCTTCCCACAGTATCACACCAAACTATTGGGATCTGGGCAAAATCCCCAGAGAAGGATAATCTTCCATGGTCCAGTGAGGCCCCCATACATTCTGCAGCCAACTTAAACTCACAATCCATAGACAAAAGCCTGAGCTGCTGCCTCACAGTCACCCTAATTTCAGATCCCGAGGAGCTCTTCTCGGGGTCTGCAGATCAGGCACACCAAACCCTCGGCCCTCAGTCTAACTCGAGTTTGTGTTTCTAGATTTCTGTCCTTAGAGCCCTGTCTCACTCACCCTCCAGGCTCCTGCCTCCAGAGTCACACCACAAGACTGTGCCTGCACTCCCAATGAAAACTGTGCCCTTTGTAGTTGCCAAAACACTCCAGATTAGGAGAAACCTGCAAGGCCTCTGAAGCCACCCCAATTTAATAGGCCACCCTGGACAAAAATGCACAGTCTGACACACCCTGAGCAATGACCTGTAGTCAGACACACAGGTAGATGTCCCCAGAGACAGAAGATCCAAACTGACATGCCCCTATGCCATAATCTGAAGCCTAGCTGAAGTTTTCAGGCATCTGTCCCCAGACCTTATATCAAATCCCTGCATATGGGGGAACATGATGCACAAAACAGAACTCCTCCTTCCCCATGACTGGAAATCTTACTGTTGGGATGGGTGTCAAACCCTCTGAGTTGGAGAAACCTACAGGGCCCATGAGGCCACGCCCACGATTGAGGGCCGCCTTGGGCACAAACACACATTGTGACCCTCAGCCTGAGCCCCATTTTCAAATAAGGCCCCTCGGTAGTGGGACCAAGAGCCCACGTATAGGGTTTGCCATGCCCATAGGCCCAAATATGAACCCAAGGAAGGGTTTTCCAGGTGCCTGTTCACAGAGTTGTGATCTGGAATCCCTCTTTTGGGGGGACCCCTGGGACAGAAACAGGACTCCTCCCTTCCCCCACAATGACACCAAACTATTGGGAGCCACGCAAAATCCCCAGAGAGGGAGAACCTTCCATGCCCGATGATGCCACCCATACATTCCATGGCCATCCTAGACACAAAATCCAGAGGCAAAAGCCTGAGCTATCGCCTCCCAATCTCCCTAATTTCAGATCTCAAGGAGCTCCCTCAGGGTCTGCAGATAAGGAATGCCATACCCTCAGCCCTAACCCAAACCTGTTTTGTCTTTTCAGACTTCTGTCCCCAGAGCCCTGACCTGTGCACCCTCCAGGATGGAGCATCTGAAGCGACACCATACAACTGTGCCTGCACTCCCTAAGGAAACTGTGCCCTTTAATGTTGCCAAAACCCTCCAGATTAGGAGAAACCTGCAAGGCCCCCAAGCTACCCAGTTTTGTAGGCCACCCTGGATAAAAATAAGCAGTCTGACACATCCTTTGCATGGACCTGCAGACACCCAGGTAGATAGCCTCAGACACAGAAGGTTGAACCTGACATGCCCCTAGGCCCTAATCTGAACACTAGCTGTGGTGTTCAGGCATCTGTCCCCAGAGCCCTGTTCTCGATTACCAACATATGGGGGGATGTTCCCTGAGGCCCAAAACAGAAAACCTCCTGTCCCAGAAGGAAACCCTACTGTTTAGAGCTGTGTCTAAGCCTCAAAGCAATATAATCCTGCATGGCCCCTGAGATGCTCCCACATTCCAAGGTCTCCCCGGACACAAAACCGGATGGTGACCCATCAGTATGAGACTGCATTTCCACTCAGCCCCCTCTGTAGCTCACACCAAAGCCAGCAGATCGAACCTCCCACGTCCATAGGATCCAATGGTAGCCCTAGGTGGGTTTCCAGGCATTCATACGTAGAGCCCTGCTCTTGAACCTTCTATATTGGGGACCTATGAGCCATGAAGCAGATGCCTCCTGTCCTGCAGAAGGAAACCTTGATGTTTGGAGCTGCGCACAACCCCCAGATTGGGAAAACCTCCATGGAATCATGACACCACCACTGCATTAGGCAGCCATAAAGGACACACACTTGAACCTGAGTGAACGTCTGACCCTTGCCCTTACTTCAGATGATGGGATTCTCGCCTCAGGCTCTGCATTTTGTGCCTACCATGCCCTAGGCCCTAAAAATTACTTGAGCTTTTGTTTTCAGACTTCTATCCTCAAACTGACGACAAAAGTAATATTTGAAATGAATACAGTGTATGTCATCATTATTCCTACATGGAATCTAATCATGACTGGTGACATAAAAAAATAAGTGTTGTATTTCAGCTATAGGAACATTAATGACCAACATTCATAAGACCCACCCACTAACCAAAATTATCAACAACTCATTTATTTACCTACCCGCACCATCAAACATCTCAGCATGATGAAATTTTGTCTCCCGTCTCAGAATTTGCCTAATCCTTCAAATCATTACAGGTTTATTCTTAGCTATACACTACACATCGGACACAATCACAGCCTTCTCATCAGATACACACATCTGTTGAGATGCCAATTACAGCTGAATCATCTGATATATACATGCCAATGGAGCCTCCATATTCTTCATCTGCCTATTCCTGCATGTAGGACGAGGCCTATACTAAGGATCTTATATATTCCCCAAAACATGAAACATCGACATTATCCTATTATTTGCAGTTATAGTAACTGCTAACAGCAGTCATAGGTTACATTTTACCACGAGGAGAAATATCCTTCTGAGGCACAACCATAATTACCAACTTACTATCAGCCATCCCATACATTGGAACCAACCTCATAGAGTGAATCTGAGGAGGTTTTTCAGTAGACAAAGCCAACTTAACATGATTCTTTGCCTTCCACTTTATCCAACCATTCATCATCTCGGCACTAACAGCAATTCATCTACTATTTCTTCATGAAACAGGATCCAACAATCCTTCTGGAATCCCATCTGATTCAGACAAATTCCATTCAACCCATACTACACAATTAAAGACATCTTAGGTGCCCTATTCCTAATCCTAGTACTCATAATACTAGTACTATTCTCACCCGGCCTACTAGGGGACCCTGACAACTACATTCCTGCCAACCCACTTAACACACCACGCCATATCAAACCCGAATGATATTTCCTATTTGCATAGGCAATCCTACGATCCATTCCTAATAAACTAGGAGGAGTACTAGCCCTAGTCTTCTCAATTCTAGTCCTAGCCATTATTCCAGTATTACATACTTCAAATCAAAAAGGAATGGTATTCTGCCCACTAAGCCAATACCTATTTTGATTACTAGTATCTGATCTCCTTACCTTAACATGAATTGGTGGTCAACCAAGAGAACACCCCTTCCTCACTGTTGGTCAATTAGCATCAATCATTTACTTCACAATCCTCCTAATTATAATACCAACTATCAGCATTATCAAGAAGAACTTATTAAAATGAAGTGTCTTTGTAGTATATTAATTACTTTGGTCTTATAAACCAAAAATGGAGAATTCCATCTCCCTAAGACTCAAGGAAGAAGTAATAGACCCACCATGAGCACCCAAAGCTGACATTCTAACTAAACTATTCCCAGATTTCTTCATCTCATTATTTCAATTCATATATTTAAAAATGTCTACTACCCCTATGTATATCGTGCATTAATGGTTTACCCCATGCATATAAGCATGTACATACTATGCTTGATTTTACATACGTGCACCTCACCTAGAACATCAGCTTGATCACCAGGCCTCGAGAAACCGTCAATCCTTGCGTGATGTGTACCTCTTCTCACTCCA
>NW_022633315.1:0-6445 GCF_010015895.1 Lontra canadensis
CCAGGGGCTGCTCTTCTTGTTTCCTGACAGTGAAGAACAGAACAAAGTGCCACCAGAAGGCAGAGAAAGGGTTCCCAGTTCCAGGGCTCATCAGCTCCAAGAGAGGAGCATACACCATGCTTTCCCGCCAGCAAGGGGGAGGGGCTAGGCAGTCTCCTTCGGGCCAGAGAGGGCAAGGAATGTCCCCAAAACAAAGTTGTTTCAAAGGCAGCTGCTTGGGAATATTCCTTAAAGTCTCTGTCTTGAGTTAGATTACCCCCAGTTGGCTCCAGTTATAGCCATTAAGAGTCAGAGACCCCTTACTCTGTTTGCCCCATTCCTTCAAACACAACAAACAGCACAGCAGACAACAAAAAGAAAAGACAAAGACAACTGCAGGCCCAGCAGTTCTTACCCAGAACCTGCCACGGGTGGGGACTTTTTTTTTTTTTTAAAGATTTTATTTATTTATTTGACAGAGAGAGATCACAAGTAGACAGAGAGTCAGGCAGAGAGAGAGAGAGAGAAGCAGGCTCCCCGCAGAGCAGAGAGCCCGATGCGGGACTTGATCCCAGGACCCTGAGATCATGACCTGAGCCGAAGGCAGCGGCCTAACCCACTGAGCCACCCAGGTGCCCCGGGTGGGGACTTTTTGATCTTCTGGCCATCCAGGGGGACTCGAACCCCCTGACCGCCTAGGTGACCGCCTAGGGGGACTCAAACCCCCTGGCGATCTACCAATGGAGGGAAGGGGCGTCCCCGCATCCTCTCCAGCCCTGGGGAGCATGGCCGCGTCCGGCTTCACCCCAGTGGGCTATACCCAGAGCTCCACCCAGACAGACCAACCGATCTCACAGAGCACCAGGAGATTGGCAGATCCCACAGAGTAAAATCTGTGAGATCTTACCTCGAGGCTTTTCCCAGAAATTCTGATGCTGGCTCAGTTCTCGTCATTTAATCCCGGACGAGACCCCCATATGTTATGCCCCAGTAATGGGTCCGTGATTAAAAGAGTGAGACTGATACAAAGCAAAGGTCAAGCAAAGCTTTATTTTGCACCAAGTATCAAGAATCTAATGGATCGTTTAAGGCCGCACCTCTTACAAGAGAGGACTGCCCTTCTCTGTTTCACAGTCTAGCTTTTAAGGGCAAAGGCTATGCAGTCGGGCCTGGCCACACACAGGTGGCCAATGAGATGGTAACACACACAGGAAACTCTACAGTGATGCTAGGTGACCAATTGAGTTACAATTTACCCTAGTAGACATTTGAACCAGCCTATTACACCGCGATTGGGATTGGCGCCCAAAGGGCGGGGCCCATACTCCTTGGTAACCAGGGAGACAGTATGCATCCCCCCCACTCATCGGATGTCTCCACCTGGCCTGACCCACCTTTGTATCAGGGCTTTGTTACCTGAAGCTGGTTTCCGGGACTTGTCTGTAAGTAAATCCGCTGGGGGAAGGGGAGCAGGGACAGTTTCTAAATAGGTCCTTACAGTCAGGGTGCAGTTTGCTTTCCTCTAAACCTACAAAAACCATCAAAAGCAGTCAAGGTGAAAGAGAAAAAAAAAGTGAACAAACATAAAAACCTCCAGAGAACAAAAGCCTGAAAAAAACAGTTTCCTCAGAGCCCACCCCCTTGAGGGGGACTGGAGGACTTAACTCAGGGAACATCATTGACTGAAAACTGACGTGGCAGGCCCCTCCCCCAGAAAACCAACCCGGAAAGAAAAAAAAAAAAACACACAGAGAACAACCACCACTACTTCATAGGACAACTTTTATTTTTAATTCGTTCCCACTATTCTGCCTCATTTTTTATATAGATAATTGTTTAACCTATTTACCATCACAGTGAGTTGTCCAGTACACCCAGTACATCAAATTCCGTAATAACCTTCTAACCTGAACTTTTTGATACATACACCTGTGTTTTTCTTCTGCATTTCTATTTTTTAAATTTCTTTTTTTTTAAGATTTTATTTATTTATTTGACAGACAGAGATCACAAGTAGGCAGAGAGGCAGGCAGAGAGAGAGGAAGGGAAGCAGGCTCCCTACTGAGCGGATAGCCTGATTAAAGGCTCGATCCCACGACCCTGGAATCATGACCTGAGATGAAGGCAGAGGCTTTAACCCACTGACCCACCCAGGCGCCCCTAAATTTCTTTCTTTTTTTTTAATTTTAGTTTAGTTTAGTCTAGTTTATTCTTTTTTTATTTTTATTTTCTAATATTCATATAGAGTTAAACTTCAAGGTAATCCCCTTTCCCCAATCCATGCTACCCCTATAGGTAAACCAATTTTTAATGCCCCTAAGATAAATCCCCTAAGATAAATCTTAGGAAAGTTGAGTCCTTTAACAAAGATATCAAGATACATCCAGGAAGAATAAAAAAAAAACTTCCTCGCCCACACTGAGAATTTATATCCACTCTCCCATCTTTTTCTTCCACCAGTGTTTCTGTGTTTTTGTTTTTCCTGACAGTATATAAATCTTACACTTAGGGTTCTTCTTGACGAGGTTCTTCTTTTATTTGCATATATATATATGTATATATATATATATATACATATATATATACATATATATGTATATATATATAATTTTGTTCTCTTGTCATATACTTTTATCAGTCTTTTTGTTTGTATGTTTTTGTTTGTATACTTCATAAATCTTACCTTGGGGCCCATTTGGGCTGAACCTTCTCTTTTATCTTCCCTTTCTTTCCTGTCTCTCTCTCTCTTTTTCTTTTTCTTTTCTTTTTTCTCTCGTTTGGGTGGGGAATCCTGATTGCTCAGAAGCATTCCAGGGTGCACCTTGACTGCACCACGGTCAATACATCCAGCTACATCCGTTCAGCCATCTCTCACCAAAATGACTAGGAGGAGGAATGCCCAACAGAAGAAAAATACAGAGGATGGGCCTTCTGCAACAGAGCTAATGGCTATCAACATAGACAATATGTCGGAAAGAGAATTCAGGCAAACAATGATCCAGGCAATAGCTAGGTTGGAGAAAGCCTGATGACCAAATGGAATTGATTAGGGCCAAACTGAAAGCGACCAGAGATGATGTTCACAATGTTAGGGCAGAGCTGAAAGCCACCAGGGAGGAGGTTCACAATGCTCTCAATGAGTTCCAATTTAATCTAAATTCTCTCAAAGCTAGGGTAACTGAGACAGAAGATAGAATTAGTGATCTGGAGGATAAACAGATAGAGAAAGGATTGGGAGGAAGCCTGGAACAAACAGCTTAGAAGCCACGAAAACAGAATCAGGGAAATAAATGATGCCATGAAACGTTCCAACGTCAGAATTATTGGAATCCCTAAAGGGAAGGAGAAATAAAGAAAGAAGTCTAGAAGATTAGTGGAACAAGTTCTTCATGAAAATTTTCCCAATCTCGCAAATGGAACCAGCGTTCATGTACTCGAGGCTGAACGGTCTCCATCCAAGATTATAGATTCCAGAAAAACATCAAGGCACCTGATAGTCAAATTGAGGAATCGTAATTGTAGATATAATCTCTTGAAAGCCAGTAGGACAAAGAGGCTCCTTACTTACAGAGGAAAGCCCATTAGAATAATATCAGACCTGTCCACAGAGACCTGTCAAGCCAGAAAGGGCTGGCAAGATATATTCAGGGCACTAAATGAGAAGAACATGCAGCCAAGAATACTTTATCCAGCAAGACCGACATTCAAAATGGATGGAGAGATAAAGAGTTTCCAAGACCAGCAAGGCTTAAAAGACTATGCAACCACCAAGCCGACACTGCAGGAAATATTAAGGGGGGGGGGGGTTCTATAAAAGAGGAAAATTCCTAAGAATAGCATTGAACAGAAATATAGAGACAATCTACAGAAAGAAAGACTTCAAAGGTAACACGAAGTCAATAAAAACGTATCTAGCAATAATCACTCTCAATGTGAATGGCCTAAATGCACCCATAAAATGGCACAGGGTTGCAGATTGGATAAAACGACAGGACCCATCCACATGTTGTCTACAAAAGACTCATTTTGAACCTAAAGATACACCCAGACTGAAAGTGAAGGGATGGAGAAGCATCTTTCATGCCAATGGGCTTCAAAAGAAGGCCAGGGTAGCGATTCTCATATCAGACAAATTAGATTTTAAACTAAAGACTGTAGTCAGAGATACAGAAGGACACTACATCATTCTTTTTTTTTTTTTTTAAGATTTTATTTATTTATTTGACAGACAGAGATCACAAGTAGACAGAGAGGCAGGCAGAGAGAGAGGGAAGCAGGCTCCCTGATGAGCAGAGAGCCCGATGCGGGACTCGATCCCAGGACCCTGAGATCATGACCTGAGCCGAAGGCAGCGGCTTAACCCACTGAGCCACCCAGGCGCCCTGACACTACATCATTCTTAAAGGGACTATCCACCAAGAAGATCTAACAATTGTCAAAATCTATGCCCCCAATATGGGAGCAGCCAATTACATAAGAAAACTGTTAATCAAGATAAAGAGTCATATTGATATGAATACATTAATAGTAGGAGATCCTAACACGCCTCTCTCAGAAATAGACACATCATCGAATCAGAAAATCAGTAAAGAAACAAGAACATTGAATGACACATTGGACCAGATGGACATCATAGATATATACAGAACATTCCACCCTAAAACAACAAAATACTCATTCTTCTCAAGTGCACATGGAACCTTCTCAAGAATAGACCACATACTGGGTCACAAATTAGATTCACAAAAAACTGAGATTATTCCCTGCACATTCTCAGATCACAATGCTTTGAAACTGGAGCTCAATTACAAGGAGAAGTTCGGAAGGAACTCAAACACCTGGAAGCTAAAGACCACCTTGCTTAAGAATGCTTGGAACAACCAGGAGATCAAAGAAGAACTGAAACAATTCATGGAAACCAATGAGAATGAAGACACATCGGTCCAAAACCTATGGGATACAGCAAAGGCAGTCCTAAGGGAGAAATACATAGACATCCAAGCCTCCCTTAAAAAAAATTGAAAAATCCAGAACACACCAGCTGTCTCTACACCTTAAAGGACTGGAGAATCAACAACAAATAAAACCACCTCCACACATAAGAAGGGAAATAATCAAAATTACAGCTGAGATCCATGAGGTAGAAACCAGAGATACAGTAGAACGTATCAATGAAACTAGAAGCTGGTTTTTTGAAAGAATCAATAAGATCAATAAACCATTGGCAACACTAATCCAAAAGAAAAGAGAGAAAGCTCAAATTAATAAAATTATGAATGAAAAGGGAGAGATCACAATTAACACCAAGGAAGTAGAAACAATCATCAGAAGTTATTATCAACAGTCATATGCCAATAAGCTAAGCAACCTAGATGAAATGGATGTATTCCTGGAAAACTATAAACTCCCAAAATTGAACCAGGAAGAAATCGACAACCTGAATAGACTGATACCTAGTAACGAGATTGAAGCAGTGATCAAAAACCTCCCAAAAAACAAGATCCCAGGACCTGATGGATTCCCTGGGGAATTCTACCAAACTTTCAAAGAAGAAATAACACCTATTATCCTGAAGCTGTTTCAAAAAATTGAAGCAAAAGGAAAATTTCCAGACTCTTTCTATGAAGCCAGCATTACCTTGATCCCCAAACCAGGCAGAGACCCTACCAAAAAGGAGAATTTCAGACCAATATCACTGATGAATATGGATGCTAAGATTCTCAACAAGATCCTAGCAAACAGGACCCAACAGCCCATTAAAAAGATTATCCACCATGACCAGGTGGGATTCATTCCTGGGCTACAAGGATGGTTCAACATTCGCAAATCAATCAATGTGATAGAACAAATTAATAAGAGAAGAGAGAAGAACCACATGGTCCTCTCAATTGATGCAGAAAAAGCATTTGACAAAATCCAGCATCCATTCCTGATTAAAACACTTCAAAGTATAGGGATAGAGGGAACGTTCCTGAACTTCATAAAATCTATCTATGAAAGACCCACAGCAAATATCATCCTCAATGGGAAAAAGCTCGCAGCGTTCCCATTGAGATCAGGAACACGACAAGGATGACCACTCTCACCACTCTTGTTCAACATAGTATTAGAAGTCCTAGCAACAGCAATCAGACAACAAAGAGAAATAAAATGTATCCAAATTGGCAATGAAGAAGTCAAACTCTCTCTCTTCGCAGATGACATGATTCTTTATATGGAAAACCGAAAAGACTCCACCCGCAAACTACTAGAAATCATAGAAAAATTCAGCAACGTGGCAGGATACAAAGTCAATGTACAGAAATCAGTGGCTTTCTTATACACTAACAATGAAAATACAGAAAGGGAAATTAGAGAATCGATTCCATTTACTATAGCACCAAGAACCATAAGATACCTGGGAATAAACCTAACCAAACAGGTAAATATCTGTACTCAAGGAACTACAGAACACTCATGAAAGAAA
>NW_022633316.1:0-6445 GCF_010015895.1 Lontra canadensis
GCCCCGGACTCCCGCGGGGCCTGCCCCGGACTCCCGCGGGGCCTGCCGTGTTTGCTGCCGCCGCACCCTTCTCTCCCTCGGCAGCTCCGACTCCACAGTCTCTCCACCTCCTCCACTGCGAAGGCACTTCCTGGGGCTCTTCTTCCCTAGGGCAGCCTGGGGTGCAGATCCGTCTTCCTTGGCGCCCTTCCTGCTGACGAAACCTGCCCGTTTCTTACACTGAACCATTTTACTGTTCCCAAACCTTTGTTGCGATGACCTTTTTGTCCCCGCCGGCAGGCGCCACGGATGTGAAGCCGCCCGGGCCGCCGCTCCTTGCGCCGCTGCCCGTGGTGCGGGCCTTGGTGTGGGCAGTGCGGAGGCCGAGGACGGCGGGCGGCTGCGGGGTCCCGGCCTCGCTGCTCGTGGCTGCGGTGATGGGGACTGTGCCAACTGCGGCCGCGGCAGCTCCTCCCGGGGTGTGAAGGAAACTAGGCCTGCGGCGGCCGTAGGGCTGTCAGGGTTCTCTGGAGTCCGGTCTCCGCTCCCGCTCCCAATCGAACTCTAAGATTTTATTTATTTATTTGAGAGAGAGAGTGAGAGGGGAGAAGGTCAGAGGGAGAAGCGGACTCCTTGTGGAGCAGGGAGCCCAATGTGGGACTCGATCCCCGGGACTCCAGGATCATGACCTGAGCTGAAGGCAGTTGCTCAACCAACTGAGTTTGCGTTGGTTTGGTTTATTAACAATTTGTATGTCGTCTTTGATGAAATATCTTTTCTTTTTTAAAGATTTTATTTATTTATTTGACAGACAGAGATCACAAGTAGGCAGAGAGGCAGGCAGAGAGAGAGGAGGAAGCAGGCCCGATAGGGGCTCCGTCCCAGGACCCCGGGATCATGACCTGAGCCAAAGGCAGAGGCTTTAACCCACTGAGCCACCCAGGTGCCCCCATTTATCAGTTTTCTTATGTCAAACCACCCTTGCATTGCAGCAGTAAACCCCACTTGGTCACGGTGTATGATCCTTTCAATATGCTGCAGAATTTGCTGATAATTTGTTGAGGATTTTTTACATCAATGTTTGTGAGGTATATTAGGCTATAATTTTACTGTAGTGTCTTTAGCTTTGGTATCAGGGTATTAATGGCCTTTATGATTTAAGAAGTGTTTCCTCCTCTTCAGTATTTTGCAAAAGTTGGAGGATTGGTGTTCTTCTTTTAAAGACTTTGGTGGAATTCATAAGTGTAACTATCAGGGCCAAGGTTTTTTCTTTGTTGGGAGATATTTTTACTACTAATTCAGTCTCCTTACTAGGTAGATGTGTCTATTCAGATTTTGTATTTCTTCCTGATTCAGTTTTCATGGTTTTGTGTTTCTAGAAAGTTGTCCATTTTATCTAGGTTACCCAATTTGTTGGTGTACAGTTGTTCATAATACTCTCTTATAATCTTGTTTTTTTTTTTAATTTCTGCAGAATCGGTAGTAATGTCCCCACTTCCATTTCTGATTTAGTCATTTAAATGTGTTTTTTTTTTCTTAGTTCATCTAGCTAAAGGTTTGCCAATTTTGTTGATCTTTTCAAAGAACCAAGTTTTTATTTGCCTGATTTTTGTTTCTGTTTTTCTATTTTCTTTATAATTTCCTTTTAATCTTTACTATTTCCCTCCTTCCCTTCACTGTGGTTTTAGTGTGTTCTTTTCCTGCATCCTTAAGTTGTCTACTAGTTTGTTGATTTGACATCTCTTTTGTTATTTAACATAAGCATTTATAACTATAAATTTCCCTGTTAAGGCTGCTTTCGTTGCATCGTATAAATTTTAATATCTTAAGTTTTCATTTTCAGTAGAAGTGAGTCATATTTTATATGATACCTTTTTAAATCTGTTGAGACCTAATTTTGGTGTTAACATGATCTATCCTGGAAAATGCTCCATGTTCATTTGAGAAGAATTTATATCCTGTTTTTGAATAGAATATTCTGTATATGTCTGTTATGTCTAGTTGGTTTATTATGTTAAGTTCTCTATTTCCTTATTTATATTTTGTCTGGTTGTGTTATCCCTTATTGAGAATGAGATATTGGAGTTTCCATCTATTACTATAGGATTGTCTCTCTTTTCCTTCATTGTGTCACTTTTTGTTCCATATATTTTTTTTAAGATTTTATTTATTTATTTGACAGAGAGAGATCACAAGTAGATGGAGAGGCAGGCAGAGAGAGAGAGAGAGGGAAGCAGGCTCCCTGCCGAGCAGAGAGCCCGATGCGGGACTTGATCCCAGGACCCCGAGATCATGACCTGAGCCGAAGGCAGCGGCTTAACCCACTGAGCCACCCAGGCGCCCTGTTCCATATATTTTGATGGTCTGTTTTTAAGTACATGTTTACAATTGTTGCAGCTTCTTGCTGTATTAGATCTTTTATTAAAATACAATGTTCTGGGGCGCCTGGGTGGCTCAGTCCATTAAGTGTCTGCCTTCAACTCAGGTCATGATCCCAGGGTCCTGGGGTCAAGCCCCGCATCAGGCTCCCTGCTCAGCGGAGAGCCTGCTTCTTCCTCTCCCACTGTCTGCCACTCTACCAACTTGTGTGCTCTCGCTCTCTCTCTCTCTCTCTCTCTCTGTCAAGTAAATAAAAAATAAAAATCTTAAAAAATATATATGCATAAATGTTCATTGTCTTTTGTAATCTCTTCTAATTTAAAGTCTATTTTATTTGATAATAATATAGCCATCCCTGCTCTCTTTTGGTTAGTGTTTGCATGGAATATCTTTTTCATTTCTTTTACTTTTAATCTGTTTGCGTCTTTGGATCTAAAGTAAGTCTCTTATAGATGCATATGGTTGGATCATGTGATTTATGGATTATGCCAGTCTGTTTTTTAATTTGAGTTTAATCTGTTTATATTTAACATAATTATTCATAGGAAGAGACTTATATCATTTTGATATTTGCTTTCTATATGCATTATTGATTTTTTGTTTCTCATTTCCTGCATTATTGTCTTCTCTTATATTTAGCTGACTTATTTTTTAAAATTTTATTAATTTATTTGAGAGAGAGCATGAGAAGGGGGAGGGGCAGAGGGAGAGGGAGAGGGAGAAAGAGACTCCCTTCTGAGCAGGGAGCCTAACTTGGGCCTTAATCCTAGGACCCTGGGCTCATGACTTGAGCTGAAGGCAAATGTGTAACCAGCTGAGCCACCTGGGTGCCCTTTAGTTGCCTTTTTGTAGTAAAATGTTTAAATTCCTTTCTCATTTCCTTTTGTGTATATTCTATAGCTATTATTTTTTGTGTGTGTGGTTACCATGGGGATTGCGTTTAAGCATCTTAAATGTGTAGCATTAATCTGATTTTATACTTGCCTGCTTTCAGTAACAAAAAAAATTCTCCAGGGTGCCTGGGTGGCTCAGTGGGTTAAGCCTCTGCCTTCAGCTCGGGTAGTGATCTCAGGGTCCTGGGATCAAGCCCCACATCGGGCTGTCTGCTTCACGGGGAGCCTGCTTCCCCATCTCTCTCTGCCTGCCTCTCTGCCTACTTGTGATCTCTGTCAAATAAATAAATAAAAATCTTTTAAAAAACAAACAAACAAACAAACAAAATTCTCCTTTACAGCTCAGTTCTCAACTCTTTTGGTTCGTGTTGCAAAAGTATATTTTTGTATATTGTGTTGCCCCAGACTTAAGACTAATAACTTTTTAAAATTCATTAGTCTTTTGAATTATGTAGAAACTATATGTGGAATTATAGCCCAAAGTTACAGTAACACTAGCTTTTTTATTTTATTTTTAAAGATTTTATTTATTTATTTATTTATTTGACAGAGATCACAAGTAGACAGAGCTGCAGGCAGAGAGAGAGAGAATAGGAAGCAGGCTCACTGCTGAGCAGAGAGCCTGATGCGGGGCTCTATCCCAGGACCCTTGGATCATGACCTGAGCCAAAGGCAGATGCTTAACCAGCTGAGCCACCCACATGCCCCTTAATTTCTCCCTCTTAGAGGACACTTTTGCCAGATATAGGATTCTTGTTTGACATTTTTTTTCTTTTACCCTCGAATATATTGACCCACTGTTTTCTGGCCTCCCAGGTTTCTGCTGAGAAGTCTGCTCGTAATCTCATTGAGAATTTCTTGTATGTGACAAGTAGCATCAAGGTTGCTGTCAAGATACTCTGTTTATCTTTGGGTTTCAAAAGTTTGATTGTAAGTTTTGTTGGTGTGAATCTATTTTAGTTCTTCTTTCTTGGAGTGCACTGATCTTTTTGGATATTTATTATTGATTTCTTTCATCAAATTTGGGATATTTTCAGCCGCTTATTAAAATACTTTCTTTTACCCTTTTTCTTTCTGACTAATCCCACAATAAGTATATTGGTTTGTTTAGTGGTGTATCACAAAGTCCATTAGAGTATGTTCACTTTTCTTAAATCTTTTTTTTTTTTTTTTTTTGTTGGACAGAATTTTTATTTCTTTTTTTTTTTTTTTAAGATTTTCTTTATTTATTTGGCAGACAAAGATCACAAGTAGGCAGAAAGGCAGGGGGTGGGGGAAGCAGGCTCCTTGCCAAGCAGAGAGTCTGATGTAGGACTCGATCCCAGGACTCTGGGATCATGACCTGAGCTGAAGGCAGAGGCTTTAACCCACTGAGCCACCCAGGCGCCCGAAGAATTTTCATTTCCTGTATTTAAGTATGCTGATTCTTTCTTCATCCTACTGAAATCTTCGTTTGAATTCTTGCAGTGAATTTTTCATTTCAGTTATTATACTTTTCTTTTTGGTTTCTTTTTAAGTTTCTAGCTCTTTATTGATATTTCCATTTTGTTTATACATAGTTTTCTTGACTATCTCCATATCTTACTTTAGCTCTTTGAGCTTATTTAATGTGGTGGTTGTAAAGTCACGTCCAGTATGTCTGTATCAGGTGTTTTTTAGGAATAGGTTTTGGAGGGATTCCATACATGACCTACTGTATCCTCAGGGACTTATTACCTTTCTGGGATTGATGTATAGAAATCCATGCACGAAGTATTGGCAGCCTAGGAATTTCACCTGACTTGAGGGTCAGAGTTATTAACTGTCTTCACATAAGCACAGCTGATTGAATCATTTCCTATGTGACTGTCCAGAGGCCTAGTTGCTATCTTACAGCTCAAAGCACCAACCCTCTGATTGCATGTGGTCAGACATTGCCCTCAGTCATCTCTTAAGCATGAACTATCAGGAGCCCAAATGAGTTACCTATTTGCATAAATGTCCAATCTGGAATGGACTGTGTCTCCTCTCTTGCACTTTGTCTTCTAACTCAACCACTCCCCCAGGTTTCCCTTTCATGGTGTCAACAGTCCTAGGATCAAGAAATAAAGACATTGTTATCCTGGGATTCAGAGGTAGCAAGACAGAGACACTATTTTCATCTTTGTTTTTCTCTCTTCATTTCACTGAAATGCTCATTTTTTTCTGTGTTGGCATTACCAACGGACCTTTTTATGTATTGGGTTTCTTTCAGGTGACAAAGGAAAATCCAAGACCACAGAATCAACCACCAGTGAACCAGCCCTGTCTGAGGGAGTCTTCCACCAGGAACAACTAACACAAGGAGTTCCAGAGGTGGGCCGAACTAAGGATCGGGATGGGTCATTGCAAATGCAAATGCAAGAAGGACACTTGAGACCAGAGGTAGACCCCCAGAAGGAGAAGCTCCCTGGAAAATCAAGCTCTGAACATGGCAACATAGGGACAGCTAATAATGTATATTCAGGGATTGTACAGGAGCCTGTCCCTCGGGGAGGTGCTGTCCATGACCGTGACTCGTGTGGGTCACATAAAGATCCTGTGATTCAGGAAGAAGAAAATATCTTTAAATGCAATGAATGTGGGAAAGTTTTTAATAAGAAACGCCTCCTTGCTCGACATGAAAGGATTCACTCTGGAGTGAAGCCCTACGAATGTACCGAGTGTGGGAAAACATTTAGTAAAAGCACTTATCTCCTTCAACACCACATGGTCCACACAGGGGAGAAGCCCTATAAGTGCATGGAGTGTGGGAAGGCCTTCAACCGTAAGTCACACCTTACCCAGCACCAGCGGATCCACAGTGGAGAGAAGCCTTACAAGTGCAACGAATGTGGGAAGGCCTTCACCCACCGCTCCACTTTTGTCTTGCATAACAGGAGCCACACTGGAGAAAAGCCCTTTGTGTGCAAAGAATGTGGGAAAGCCTTCCGTGATAGGCCAGGTTTCATCCGTCACTATATCATCCACAGTGGCGAGAATCCCTACGAATGCTTCGAGTGTGGCAAGGTCTTCAAACACAGGTCCTACCTCATGTGGCACCAGCAGACTCACACTGGGGAGAAGCCCTATGAGTGCAGTGAGTGTGGGAAAGCCTTCTGTGAGAGTGCGGCCCTCATTCACCACTACGTCATCCACACTGGGGAGAAGCCCTTTGAGTGCCTGGAGTGCGGGAA
>NW_022633317.1:0-6442 GCF_010015895.1 Lontra canadensis
GAATAGTAGTTCTTGAAGGTGGACACCAGCTTGAAGGGGACGTGGGGTGTTAGTGAGCAGGTCACTTGCCCATTGGCACCAGAGTCACGGTCGGACACGCTGATCAGGGCAATGACAGTTCCCACCTGAGCATCTTCTCGCACCGGGAGTGACAGAGAAGTGATAATCACCGTAGGTGAATTATCATTTTCATCCAGAACTTCCACTAGTACGGTGCAGTGACCAACCATAGGTGGGTTTCCTTTATCTGTAACATCTACATGAATTTCATAAGTGTTACTGTCCTCAAAGTCAATTGCATCATTTACTCTTATTTCTCCCGTTTTTTCGTTCATTAGAAATTTACTCCTTATGCTGGGTGGAACCAAAGCACTAAATGAATATATCATTTCCTTGTTTATTCCTTCATCTGCATCAGATGCATTTAGCCATATTACTAACGTTTGGTTCGCTGAATTTTCATACATCTTAACTTCATAAACGGATCTGTCAAATACAGGCTCATTATCATTGGCATCCAACACCAAGATCAGCAAAGTAACCGATCCAGTATATTCCGGTTTGCCTCCATCAGTTGCGGTTAATAACAATTGAAGCTGAGGATTTTCTTCACGATCCAGCATTTTTCTTAGAACAAGCACTGGGAATTTGCCTTTGTCTTTTTTGTTTATAGTATCAAGAATGAAAAACTCATTTGGACTGAGTCTATAGGTAAGCACTGCATTCTCTCCAACATCCGCATCAGATGCGCCTTCTAGCGGAAACCGAGAGTCAAGCAGTCGAGATTCGGGTATTGAAAGCTTTTGTTGTGAGACGGAGAAGATCGGCGGGTTGTCGTTAATGTCCTTCACCTCCACCTCCACATGGAAAACCTGCAGCGGCCTGTCCACGATCACCTCCAGGTGGATGCTACACTCCGCGCTCCGCCCGCACAGCTCCTCCCGGTCGATCCGAGAATTCACAAACAAAATGCCATTCTGCAGATTTACCTCCAGAAGGTCCCCGTGACCTGTGGACGCCACTCGGAAAAGGCGCGGTACGAGCTCCATCAGTTCCAGCCCCAAGTCCTGGGCGATGCGGCCCACGAAGGTGCCGTGTTTGGCCTCCTCCCGGACAGAATAGTGAAGCTGGCCGCTCCCCGCCTTCCAGGCTGCGGGAAGCAGAAGCAAGAGAAGCAGGCGCAAAGCTTTTGGGTTGCTGGGTGTGTAGACCAACATCGTATATTTCTGCCGATTTACAAATTGATGAATCAGCGGTCTAGAAGAAACATGTTCTCTGAATTTTCCTATTCGACTTCTTACATCTAATTTTGTCATAAATGGCTGAGGTCTGAGAACGTAGCTCCTTTCCAGTCCTTGAGAAACAGGGTTATGCCTTTGTTCTAAAAAACATTTTATGGAAGACAGCGACATCCGGTGGCTGAATGTGTAAGTACAATTCCGTGCGTTTAATTTGTCTTTCAGTCATAGCTTTTCATTCTATTTTGACGGATTTGTATCTCTAAAGATGTCCAAAAGTTCACATGATGTCTCTTTTGTATAAAACAATAATTACTGCATACTCCTAGTTCAGAGTCTCCTGAGTGGAGAACCTCAGAGAAGTAATTTTTTCCCCAGCAGTGATTATCATTAGCTATTTTGGAAAACAGTCTTAATATTTGTATATACTGATTATTAGTATTTTACTGGATGACAATTTTAGACCAGTTCAAGTTTTTTAAAGATCTGATTTATCTGAGAGCGAGAACGAGTGGCGGGGAGGAGCAGAGGGAGAGGGAGAAGCTGACTCCCCATTGAGCCAGAAGCCTGATGAGGGACTTGATCCCAGAACACTAGGATCATGACCTGAGCTGAAGGCAGGAGCCCCAAATATTTTCACGGTTTGATACTTAATTCACTTCTCTTTGTCATTATCTGAGATTAAATAAAATTTAGTAGGCATTAATCTGAAGAATCAATTCTCTAAATTGTTTAAAACTCCTAAATTTCAGTCATCACTAGTTGGTTGAGAGAAGATCACTGGCTTTAACATCAGAAATTTCTCCATTTTGGTTTCTGCTCTTATACTTACTAGTTGTGTGACCTGGGGAAAATAATTTTACCTCCCTTTCTCTTTTCAGTTTTATAACATTCATACAATAATAATATGGTGGTTGTATGAATTATGATACATTAAATGCCTAGGATTGTACCTTAAGGGGAGTGAGTGGTTCATAAATGGCAATATTCTCAGGCCTCAATTTAGCCACATTTATTTTCATATTGTGTCAAGACCACAATAAGCTTTTTTTTTTTAAGATTTTATTTATTTATTTGACAGAGAGAGATCACAAGTAGGCAGAGAGGCAGGCAGAGAGAGAGGGAAGCAGACTCCCCGCAGAGCAGAGAGCCCGATGCGGGGCTCGATCCCAGGACCCTGAGATCATGACCTGAGCCGAAGGCAGAGGCTTTAACCCACTGAGCCACCCAGGCGCCCCACACAATAAGCTTTTTGGTAAAAAAAATTATTACCTGTAGAATATTATAACTGTGCAATGCCTTTACTGTTACTACTGCACAGGCTGACTGGTGGTTCTGGTCTTTAGGAAAACAGAAAAGTACTTTTAGTGAGAAATCAGTTACACAGGGAGAAGTTTCACTTTCGATATGCATCTTACATGGGCAAAATAACCTTAATTGTGATTCTAAATAAAATAATTCAAAAATGTATGATTTCCACTTGCAGAGACAAGTGCTTTCACCTTTGTTATATTTAATCTTTTCAAGGATCCCAATTATGGTTTTGGAATTATCTAATAGTTCTATCAGTGTCAATAAAGTTCTTCATCACTACCTGCAGTAAAAATATTTTGTTTCTCAAAGTTCTTGGAATCAAATATGCCTCAACTGAAATTCTCTTTTAATATATCTACACTACTGAAAAAAAAGAGAGAAAATTCTCTTTTCCCAAGAAGGGAAAACTTAATAATAGGAACTTTGGTCTTATCCAAAGGTTAATTTATTTACTTTAATGATGTTGTGATTTATAAAAGAGATAAAAATTATGAATTCTTTCAGTTGTTATTAAGAGCTGAAAAATAGAGCAACATTTATGAACAAGAAAATTGACAGGCTTGAGTCATTTAATTCATTGATTAATCTGCTCTACTAAATTTTTTATACTTTTCTACTGCTTTATATTGATCTTAGTTAAAGTCCATTTAAATTCTCATTTTAAGGGTATTTTTCTTGTAAAGTATGAATTAAAGTTGTGGATCCATCCACAATACCAATCAATGTTTAGTCTAAGTTATTATCTGGAATCTAATAAGTTTATCAGTGAATAATCATCTTAACACAAGGTAATGATATAAACTAAACTCCATTCCTGTTAATGTGCATTGTATAGCAAGTAATAACATAAAGGCACCAATTAAGTCTTCAATAACGAATAGAAAGTAGTGGATAGTGAAATTATATCCTCTCAAATAATAAGAACTTGGTTTGCCAAGCATATCATAGAGCTATTGGATCTAAAGCTTTAGTTGAATAACAACCATCTAGAGTTGTCATTAAAATGCAAATTTGCCAGTCCTAATTATTTCAGAAATTTGGGATGGAATCTGGGAACCAGAGTGTTTAATAAGAACTTCAGATGTTGCTAATGCACTTAGCATTATTAGGTCTAGGTATAGGATAGGCTGACCATAGGCCACAAGTTACCTGGGAAATACTCCATTTATGCCTGTGGTCTTTCTTGTCTATTCATTTATAAAGTCCCTCACTCTTAAGTGTCTAAGATTGGGTGAGAACTTAGATAGTTAGCCCTATATAAAAACTACAGTTTAAGGACTGGCATAGGGAAGTTTCATTATTGGCTTCATGATTGCTCCTTGAATTGAAGAGTTTTAACCACAGAAACACAGAGAGCTAGCTGCTGAGCAAAATACCGGAGTGTCTTCCATGCTCTCACCCCTCTATTTTGACTTTCCAAGCTGTTTTAAGTCCTAACATCTCTCGATTACAGTGTGCTCATGCTTCCTGATGATGTAAAAGGTAAATTCATTGCTAGATGTTCACTGATCTTCTGAAAATTTGCATATGATGATAGCCCATATTCAGGAGAAAACAAGTATTAAGGACAAAATTACGAATTATATCAATACAGCCATCAATAATAAAGAATAAAATGTATAATTATAGAAGACATAGTAAATAATAAATCATACTAGCTCTAAGAGACTAACGGAGTGGGGGAGGGTGGTTGAATTTCTAGCACTCTTCAATCCATAAATCCACATAACATATAATCAAATACCTGGGCCCAATACATTTAATTCTTTGATTCATCTATCCTGATAAATTGTTTTTATACTTCTCTACTTCTTTAGACTGATCTTAGGTTAAAGTCCATTCAAATTCTGATTCAGTTGCTCTTGCACATGAAAAAGTGCAAGGACAAAGATATTTGATTTAAGGTGAAATATGCTGACAGACATAGACAGGATTGATCACAGGAGTTGAGAATACTCAAATTTTGAAAAGAAATACAATGCAAAAGGGGCGCCTGGGTGGCTTAGTCCTTAGGTGTCTGCCTTCGCTCAGGTCATGATCCTAGGGTCCTGGGATGGAGTCCGGCATCCTGCTCCCTGCTTGTTGGGGAGCCTGCTTCTCCCTCTACCTGCTGCTCCCCCTGCATGTGTGTGTG
The DNA here is from genome assembly GCF_010015895.1 of Lontra canadensis. NCBI lineage: Eukaryota > Metazoa > Chordata > Mammalia > Carnivora > Mustelidae > Lontra > Lontra canadensis. The sequence goes on from NW_022633317.1 coordinate 4,687, forward strand.
TGTGTGTGTGTGTGTGTGCGCGCGCGCGCTCTCTCCCTCTCTCTGACAAATAAATAAATCTTTTAAATAAATAAATTATATATATATATATATAATGAAAAGAAAATAAACTGCTTTGTAACATATGCCAAACATGTCCTCTAAAAGGGAAAAGAAAATATCATTGAAACATATTATTTAAGTGAATTTTACTTGCACTTTCATGGTTTTATTGTGGCTCTATTCTCAAAGCTACTCTGATTTTGCTCTCCTGAGTTTTTAATTAAGGAATATCTTCTTAAAAATCTAACACAATAAAAAATACTGGAATAGAAAAATAAGTCATGTAACAAAACTCAACATAAGTACATATGAAGTTTCTAAAATATTAATCAGAAAACAAAAACTTGGACTAAACACAGTATGAAGAACCACCAATCTGAAAGTCACATGCCACAATTCAGGAAATATAAATTTAATACATAATGAGTTTAAAGGTGCAATTGATCATCTCCAGATTTCTGTCTTTCAGAATATTGAGAGAAATTATCATCTCCCCTGATAGGGGTAACTTTTTAAAGTTATAGAGTAAATTTCAAGAGAATTCAAAGTTTAGAATGTACATATATCTGTAATGCACAAACATGTATGTATACTAACAAAAATTTCAGTAAAAGTAAAAACTCTTTTGAAAAAAGAAAGTACCTCAAGGAAGGATTTTTTCCAATATCAGATAAAAGATTAATTTCAAGAAATTTTCTAAATGCAAAAAAGATTATCAATCAATATACCATAATATTCTCAACCAATTATATAGAAACATATTTTACAAAAGTTGAAATGAGAGTTATATTTCTAGCATTTGTTGTCAGAATTAGACTCCTAAGGTAAAGTAACTGTTTTCTAGGGTATACTGAAATTTATTCATTGAAATAATAAACATTGAGTAGTGCTGACCAACCATGCCTCTAGTCGCCATCCAGAGAAAGGTAGAAAAGTACAGTTATGTATTTCCACTTTGGGTTTCTTTTAGACAATAGATTATATACTAAAGTATCGTGCAAACTTTAGAAATGAGAGGCATCTGGATGGCTCAGTCAGTTAAGCATTTAAGGGTATGCCTTCTGCTCCAGTCAGGATCCCAGGTTCCTGAGATCCAGCTCCCATATCCCAGCTCCCCACGGAGTCTACTCCTCCATCTCCCTCTGCCCCTCCCCTCTCTAGTGTTTGTGCACACAGTCTCTTTCAAATAAATAAATAAGATTTTCTTTTTAAAGAAATGAATAAATGATGGACTGGTGTTGAAGTATACTTAATGTGTAGCAATTAAGTTGCTTTTCACTGAATAGTTTTCAGGTACAGTGGCAGCACGGCTTTAGGAATTCAATATGACTCTCATGACAGGTTTTAAATGAAATTGATTCCATCACCCACTAAATATTACTCAATGTGTGGTTTATAATGATTCATAATTGGAAGTCAAAATACAAAAGGCAGGTATAAACTTAAAGTATTCAACTTCTGAATAATAAATAAGAAAATATTTGCAGATCTCTAGAATAAATGAGTAAAAACTATTCAGAAGACCCGTCTGCAAATAAGAATGGCTTTCACACTTCAAAAATAAATATATAAATGAATAAAATATTTGAGTAACCCACCTCTCCAGAGGACTCCAAAGAAGCTTCTGAATCTTCCCTTGCATTTAGAGATCCAGGACATGGAGGAAGACTGGGACTGAAGGCCATGAGGTCGGTCTTGGGCGCGCCCTCCCCAG
>NW_022633318.1:0-6441 GCF_010015895.1 Lontra canadensis
TGACAAGGAGAGAGAACAAAGCCAGGTTAGAACCCCAGAGTTGGGCTAGGTCTGTGGAGACATGCCTCCGGTGTCTCATGGTGCCTTCCTCCACACCCGCATGTGCATTCATTCTGCAAGAGAATCAGGTCAGACCTGCCTCCCAACACCCACGCCAGCACCTGGCCCATGGCGGCTACTTGATCTGTGTTACCTCCACCTGAAACTACCTGTAGCTCTGTCTCTACTTCTGTCTCTACTGCCATGTCTACCTCTGTATCTACCACCTTGTCTACCTTTTCCTCTGTCTCCATGTCTGTATCTATATCTGTTAAATTACACTGATGAAGTACTTCAGAACTATCAGAAACTTGCAAGAATTGTGCAAACAGCTCCCGTGGATCCCTTCCCCAGTTTTATTCATTGCGAACCTTCTTTACCTATTTGCCATAGCACTCCCCCATCTTTTTATAACTTGGTATGATTTTCTCTAAGCCATTCGAAAGTACCAGTTGGACATAACATACCTGCTCCCTATTCCTTCACTGTGTGTTTTGTCAGGACGGGGTAATTAGAGCCATAGTATAATTCTAAAAATTAGGACATTTACCATTAATGCAACACTGTAGCTAATCCAGACTTCATCCAAATGTTCCCACTTGTTCAATGAATGCCCTGTTACAGGTGTGGGTTTAGTCCAGGATGGGGTCTTGACTCCCCTGTCATGTCTCATCATTGTCCTGTATTCTCAACACTTCTTCAGCTGCTATGTCTTCTCTATCGACTTGATCATTTCAGGAATTACAGGCCAGGAATTTTAAGGAGTGGCCTCCTGCTTATGTTGTCTCATGATTGACTGGTAAGTATTTTTTCAAAGGTTTTAAAAATTTAAATTCAATTAATCATAGTATTAAGTATTATTAGTTTGAGAGAAAGAGGTCAGTGAGTCATCAATATTTTTTATATTTATTTTTTATTTATTTTCGGTGTTCCAGAATTCATTGCTTATGCACCACACCCGGTGCTCCATGCAATACTTGCCCTCCATAATACTCACCACCAGGCTCACCCAACCTCCCACGCTCCTTCCCTCCAAAACCCTCAGTTTGTTTCTCAGAGTCCACAGTCTCTCATGCTTCATATCCCCCTCCAATTTCCCCCAGCTCACTTCTCCTCTCCATCTCCCCTTGTCCTCTGTGTTATTCCTTGTGCACCACAAATAAAGGAAACCATATGAAAATTGAGTCTCTTTCCTTGACTTATTCCACTCAGTGTAATCTCTTCCAGTCCCATCCATGTTGATAAAAAAAAGTTGGTATTCATCCTTTCTGATGGAGGCATAATAATCCACTGTATATATGGACCATGTCTTCTTTATCCATTCATCTGTTGAAGGGCATCTTTGCTCTTTCCACAGCTTGGCGACTGTGGCCATTGCTGCTATGAACACTGGGGTACAGATGGACCTTCTTTTCACTACATCTGTATCTTTGGGGTAAATACCCAGTAGTGCAATTGCAGGGTCATAGGGAAGCTCTATTTTTAATTTCTTAAGGAATCTCCATACTGTTTTCCAAGGTGGCTGCACCAACTTGCATTCCCACCAACAGTGTAAGAAGGTTTCCCTTTCTCCACATCCTCTCCAACACATGTTGTTTACTGTCTTGTTAATTTTGGCCATTCTAACTGGTGTATGGTGGTATCTCAATGTGGTTTTGATTTGAATCTCCCTGATGGCTGGTGATGATGAACATTTTTTCATGTGTCTCTTAGCCATTTGTATGTCTTCTTTGGAGAAGTGTCTGCTCATGTCTTCTGCCCATTTTTTGACATGATTATCTGTTTTGTGTGTGTTAAGTTTGACTAGCTCCTTATAGATCTTGGATATCACCCATTGTCTGTACTGTCATTTGCAAATATCTTCTCCCATTCTGGGGGTTGCCTCTTTGTTTTGTTGACTGTTTCCTCTGCTGTGCAGAAGCTTTTGATCTTGATGAAGTCCCAAAAGTTCATTTTCGCTTTTGTTTCCTTTGCCTTTGGAGACATGTCTTGAAAGATGTTGCTGTGGCCAGTGTCAAAGAGGTTATTGCCTATCTTCTCCTCTAGGATTTTGATAGATTCCTGCCTCACGTTGAGGTCTTTTAGCCATTATGAGTTTATCTTTGTGTATGGTGTAAGAGAATGGTTGAGTTTCAATCTTCTACATAGAGCTGTCCAATTTTCCCAGCACTATTCATTAGAGACTGTCTTTTTCCCACTAGCTTTTTTACCCTGCTTTATCAAAGATTATTTGACATTAGAGTTGCGGGTCCATATCTGGGCTCTCTACTCTGTTCCACTGGTCTATGTGTCTGTTTTTGTGCCAGTACCATGCTGTCTTGGTGATCACAGCTTTGTAGTAAAGCTTGAAATCAGGCAATGTGATGCCCCCAGTTTTGTTTTTCTTTTTCAACACTTCCTTAGCAATTCGGGGTCTCTTCTGGTTCCATACAAATTTCAGGATTGTTTGTTCCAGCACTTTGAAAAATACCGGTGGAATTTTGATCAGAACAGCATGGAAAGTATAGATTGTTCTAGGCGGTATAGACATTTTAACAATGTTTATTCTTCTGATCCATGAGCATGGAATGGTCTTCCATCTTTTTGTGTCTTCTTCAATTTCTTTTCATGAGTGTTCTGTAGTTCCTCTTTACCTCTTTGGTTAGGTTTATTCCCAGGTATCTTATGGATCTTGGTGCTATAGTAAATGGAATCGATTCTCTAATTTCCCTTTCTATATTTTCATTGTTAGTGTATAAGAAAGCAACTGATTTCTGTGCATTGATTTTGTATCCTGCCCCATTACTGAATTGCTGTATGAGTTCTAGTGGATTGGGGGTGGAGTCTTTTGGGTTTTCCATATAAAGTATCATGTCATCTGCGAAGAGAGAGAGTTTGACTTCTTCATTGCCAATTTGAATACGTTTTATTTCCTTTGTTGTCTGATTGCTGTTGGTAGGACTTCTAATACTATGTTGAACAACAGTGGCGAGAATGGACATCCTTGTCATGTTCCTGATCTCAACGGGAAGGCTGTCAGCATTTCCCCATTGAGGATGATATTCGCTGTGAGATTTCCATAGATAGCTTTCAAGAAGTTGAGGAATGTTCTCTCTATCCCTAACTCTGAAGCGCTTTCATCAGGAACAGATCCTGTATCTTGTCAAATGCTTTTTCTGCATCAATTGAGAGGACCAAGTGGTTCTTCTCTCTTCTCTTATTGATTTGTTCTATCACATTGATTGAATTGCAAATGTTGAACCATGCTTGCATCCCGGAGATCAATCCCATCTGGTCATGGTGGATAATCTTTTCAATGTACTGGCTTTTTTTTTTAATTTTTTATTTCTTTTCAGCATAACAGTATTCATTGTTTTTGTACCACACCCAGTGCTCCATGCAATCCATGCCCTCTCCAATACCCACCACCTGGTTCCCCCAACCTCCCACCCCCTGCTTCAAAACCCTCAGATTGTTTTTCAGAGTCCATAGTCTCTCACGGTTCACCTCCCCTTCCAATTTCCCTCAACTCCCTTCTCCTCTCCATCTCCCTATGTCCTCCATGCTATTTGTTTTGCTCTACAAATGAGTGAAACCATATGATAATTGACTCTCTCTGCTTGACTTATTTCACTCAGCATAATCTCAATGTACTGTTGAATACTATAGCTAGGATCTTGTTGAGAATCTAAGCATCCATATTCATCAGGGATATTGGTCTGAAATTCTCCTTTTTGGTGGGGTCTTTGCCTGGTTTGGGAATCAGGGTAATGCTGGCTTCATAAAAAGAGTCTGGAAGTTTTCCTTCTGCTTCAGTTTTTTTGAAACAGCTTCAGGAGAATAGGTATTATTTCTCTTTGAAAGTTTGGTAGTATTCCCCAGGGAATCCACCAGGTCCTGGGATCTTGTTTTTGGGGAGGTTTTTTTTGTTTGTTTGTTTGCTTGTTTGTTTGTTTTTATCATTTTTAAAATTTATTTTCAGCATAACAGTATTCATTGTTTTTGTACCACACCCAGTGCTCCATGCAATCCGTGCCCTCTCTAATACCCACCACCTGGTTCCCCCAACCTCCCAACCCCCACCTCTTCAAACCCTTCAGATTGTTTTTCAGAGTCCATAGTCTCTCATGGTTCACCTCCCCTTCCAATTTCCCCCAACTCCCTTCTCCTAACTCCCCATGTCCTCCTTGCTATTTGTTATACTCCACAAATAAGTGAAACCATATGATAATTGACTCTCTCTGCTTGAATTATTTCACTCAGCATAATCTCTTCCAGTCCCGTCCATGTTGCTACAAAAGTTGGGTATTCATCCTTTCTGATGGAGGCATAATGCTCCATAGTGTATATGGACCACATCTTCCTTATCCATTCGTCCATTGAAGGGCATCTTGGTTCTTTCCACAGTTTGGCGACCGTGGCCATTGCTGCTATGAACATTGGGGTACAGATGGCCCTTCTTTTCACTACATCTGTATCTTTGGGGTAAATACCCAGTAGTGCAATTGCAGGGTCATAGAGAAGTTCTACTTTTAATTTCTTGAGGAATCTCCACACTGTTCTCCAAAGAGGCTGCACCAACTTGCATTCCCACCAACAGTGTAAGAGGGTTCCCCTTTCTCCACATCCCCTCCAACACATGTTGTTTCCTGTCTTGCTAATTTTGGCCATTCTAACTGGTGTAAGATGATATCTCAATGTGGTTTTAATTTGAATCTCCCTGATGGCTAGTGATGATGAGCATTTTTTCATGTGTCTGATAGCCATTTGTATGTCTTCATTGGAGAAGTGTCTGTTCATATCTTCTGCCCATTTTTTGATATGATTATCTGTTTTGTGTGTGTTGAGTTTGAGGAGTTCTTTATAGATCCTGGATATCAATCTTTTGTCTGTACTGTCATTTGCAAATATCTTCTCCCATTCCGTGGGTTGCCTCTTTGTTTTCTTGACTGTTTCCTTTGCTGCGCAGAAGCTTTTGATTTGATGAAGTCCCAAAAGTTTATTTTGGCTTTTGTTTCCTTTGCCTTTGGAGACATATCTTGAAAGAAGTTGCTGTGGCTGATATCGAAGAGATTACGGCCTATGTTCTCCTCTAGGATTCTGATGGATTCCTGTCTCACGTTGAGGTCTTTTATCCATTTTGAGTTTATCTTTGTGTACGGTGTGAGAGAATGGTCGAGTTTCATTCTTCTACATATAGCTGCCCAGTTTTCCCAGCACCATTTATTGAAGAGACTGTCTTTTTTCCACCGTACATTTTTTCCTGTTTTGTGGAAGATTAACTGACCATAGAGTTGAGGGTCCATATCTGGGCTCTCTACTCTGTTCCACTGGTCTATGTGTCTGTTTTTATGCTAGTACCATGCTGTCTTGGTGATCACAGCTTTGTAGTAAAGCCTGAAATCAGGTAACGTGATGTCCCCAGTTTTGTTTTTGTTTTTCAACATTTCCTTAGTGATTCGGGGTCTCTTCTGGTTCCATACAAATTTTTGGATTATTTGCTCCAGCTCTTTGAAGAATACCGGTGGAATTTTGATTGGAATGGCATTAAAAGTATAGATTGCTCTAGGCAGTATAGACATTTTAACAATGTTTATTCTTCCAATCCAAGATGGTCTTCCATCTTTTTGTGTCTTCTTCAATTTCTTTCATGAGTGTTCTGTAGTTCCTCGAGTACAGATCCTTTACCTGTTTGGTTAGGTTTATTCCCAGGTATCTTATGGTTCTTGGTGCTATAGTAAATGGAATCGATTCTCTAATTTCCCTTTCTGTATTTTCATTGTTAGTGTATAAGAAAGCCACTGATTTCTGTACATTGACTTTGTATCCTGCCACGTTACTGAATTGCTGTATGAGTTCTAGTTGTTTGGGGGTGGAGTCTCTTGGGTTTTCCATATAAAGAATCATGTCATCTGCGGAGAGAGAGAGTTTGACTTCTTCATTGCCAATTTGGATCTTTTATTTCTCTTTGTTGTCTGATTGCTGTTGCTAGGACTTCTAATACTATGTTGAACAAGTGTGGTGAGAGTGGGCATCCTTGTCGTGTTCCTGATCTCAACGGGAAGGCTGCAAGCTTTTTCACATTGAGGATGATATTTGCTGTGGGTTTTTCATAGATGGATTTGATGAAGTTCGGGAATGTTCCCTCTATCCCTATACTTTGAATCGTTTTAATCAGGAACGGATGCTGGATTTTGTCAAGTACTTTTTCTGCATCAATTGAGAGGACCATGTGGTTCTTCTCTCTTTTCTTATTAATTTGTTCTATCACATTGATTGATTTGCGAATGTTGAACCATCCTTGTAGCCCAGGAATGAATCCCACCTGGTCATGGTGGATAATCTTTTTAATGTGCTGTTGGATCTTGGTGCTAGGATCTTGTTGAGAATCTTAGCATCCATATTCATCAGTGATATTGGTCT
>NW_022633319.1:0-6431 GCF_010015895.1 Lontra canadensis
AACTATAATACAATATTATAGAGAGAATAAATTAAAATAGTTCCCCTATCAAAGACTACTGTAAATAGCCTTGGCAATATAAGAACTTGAGAAATCTAAGGCATCAGAGTAAAAGATAATTCGCTTCTAAGGAAAGTATGTCTTTCGGTACTACTGAAAGCAAGTCCAAACTTCGGTGAAGACAAAGAAAGTCCCAGAGGGTTGAGTGGGGTTGCAGGACGTGCAATAGTGTTTAGACGTGGGAGAGTCGAGCATGAAGGAGCCGTGTGCTGTGTCTAGTAAGTGAAGATGGAAGAACTCAGTCCGGGGAGGACAAACCTTGCATCCACTGGGCACCGTGACCCGCAGATAGACGTTGAAGGTGAGGAACAAAGCCTGGCGGGGGGGAGGCCGGAGTGGAGGGGAGGCAACAGCACCGCTTTAAGCCCCAGGCCCACTCCAGGCAAAGGAGCAGCAGGGCTTGGCTCTTGGGTCTCCAAGCAGGTTCGGAAAAGCTCCTAGTGATTTAGCGAAAGTCATCATGTCTTCCAGGGCCTGCAGGTCTTTTAGCACCTCCATCATCTGCTCTTCTTGCTGGGATCTTTTGGCACTCTCTTCCTCCAGGTCTCGACACAGAGAATGGAGTTCCTTCGTCAGCATCACGTTGGTCATCTTCCCCTTTCTGTAAGACTCTGCAAGGCTGGGTATATCGAGTGACTCTTTCTCTAGTTTGGCCTCTTCTGCAGATGACTCGATTGCTGCATGCTCCTTCTCAGCTACAAAAACCTTGTCAATGAGGTGGCATTTCTCCTCGATCCCTGCAGCCAGTGCTTCTGCCAGCTGCTTCTCGCGTTTTTCATAGGAGTGACTTCTAACGGACTGAACCAGTCGGAATAGAAAGAGGAGGCCCACCAAGAAGCCAATGACAGGGGGACACAGCAGTGTTTCCCACTGGAGGTTGTGGAACATCAGTCCAGGACTCCAGTCACTTGGCAGCAGCTTCGCCATCATCTCAAACAACTTCCCAAGGATCAGCTCAAAGCCATGCTCCAGAGAGTCTGGCAGCTCCTCCATGGTACTGCTCGACCACAGGACAAGTGATGGTCACCGTGGATCCGGTAGTCACAACACACCCTCAGCATTCCGCCTGGAACCCAACCAGCAACCGGCATTCCCATGTAGTCAGATACATGGCAGGGTGTGGGGGAGGGGGCGGGGGGAAGTTTGTACGCTCGTCTCCATGACTGTCTAATTTTCCTTCCCCCCACCCCGTCTTTCTTAGTTCTATCTGTGTAAACCTAAAATACAGTGAAATGGGCCAAAAACACAGTACACGGGACACATAGTGGACGAGAGCAAGCAGAAGGATCAGTGATCCGAAAGACAGGATGATGGAAAACAATCAAGCTGAAGAGTAGTGAGTAAAAATTATGATAAAACTGAAATACGAATGGAGAATTCAGTGACATCATCAAGTGTAGTATCTTTGGCATTACAGGGATGCCAGAAGCAGGAGAGAGAGGGAAGGAGACAGAAACTTTATTTGCACGAGTCATAGGTGAAATGTTCCTGAATCTGGGGAAGGAAACCAAAGTCCAGATCCAGGAGGCCCAAGGAGCCCCCAACAAAATCTTCCCAAGCTAGTCCACCACAAAATGCCTAGAAATCCAAATAGCAAAAAGGGGGTGAAAAGAAATAATTATAAAAGCAGCAAGAGAGAAGAAGACTGTTACATACAAGGCTTTTGGCAGACTTTTCAGCAGAAACTTTGCAGTCCAGAATTGAGTGGGATGATATAGGCAATGTATACATGAAAAAAAAAAAACTAAACCAAAACACCAGACTCAAACAAACAAAATCCAGCCATGAACACTCTCTCCAACAAGCCTCTCACTCAGAATAGAAGGAGCAATAGCATTTCCCAAACGAAAGTTAAAGGAATTCGGGATCACTAAACCGTCTGTACCATGAGCATGAAGGGAGACTCTTTGAGTGGAAAGTAAAGATCATATGTAGGAGGAAGGAAAGGAGGAAGCACAAAAGCAGGAAAATGAGATCTAGCTCTAAAAATCGGTCAAGGGATGTAGACCATAAAAAGATGGGAAGTATCACTTTACATACCTAAAAGGTGACTATACCTAAAACATGGATGAGACAAGTGTGAAGAATCGATTCACACTTAAGCAACCATCAACTCACCATAGACTGCTATATGCACAGGATGCGCTATATAAACAGAATGGTAACTACAAATCAAAAACTGGTAGCAGATCTGAAAAAAAAAAAACACACACACACAGGAAGGAAGCTCAGCAGAGCCGAAAGAAATCCAGCAAACCATGAGAGAAAGAGCAACAGAAGAAATAATGAAGAACCGTGCCGACAACCTAAAAACAAATAAGAAAGTGGCAATAAATACACACAAACGTATATAGATAGAGAGAGAGAGAGAGAGGGAGATCGATCAACTATTACTTTAAATGGAAATGGCCCAAACACTAAGATCAAGAGACATAGGGTGACAGAATGGATAAAAGTAGACCCATCGATACACCGCACACAAAAGGCCCGTTTCAGACCTACAGGCAGATGTAAATTTAAAGGGAAGGTTCGGAAAAAAACTTTGGCCATGAAAACAGAAGGGAAAAGAAAGCCAGGGTAAAAGTACTTACAGCAGACTCAAAACCGACTTTCAAACAAAGACTGAAAACAAGAGACAAAGAAGGACACTACCTAATCCTAAAGCACACAATCAACAAGAACATATAAAAGTTGTCAATATCTCTACACCCAAAATGGGAGCCCCCCAATACATAAAGCAGCTATTAAAAGCACGGAACTTTTGTTTCCTTTGCCTTTGGAGACGTATCTTGAAAGCAGTTGCAGTGGCTGATATCGAAGCGATTAGTGCCTATGTTCTCCTCTAGGATTCTGATGGATTCTTGTCTCACGTTGAGGTCTTTTATCCATTTCGAGTTTATTTTTGTGTACGGTGTAAGAGAATGGCCGAGTTTCATTCTTCTACATGTAGCTGTCCAGTTTTCGCAGCACCATTTATTGAAGAGACTGTCTTTTTTCCACTGTATATTTTTCCCTGTTTTGTCGAAGATTATTTGACCATAGAGTTGAGGGTCCATATCTGGGCTCTCTACTCTGTTCCACTGGTCTAAGTGTCTGTTTTTATGCCAGTACCATGCTGTCTTGGTGATCACAGCTTTGTAGTAAAGCTTGAAATCAGGTAATGTGATGCCCCCGGCTTACTTTTGTTTTTCAGCATTTCCTTAGCGATTCGGGGTCTCCTCTGGTGCCATGCCAATTTCTGGATTATTTGCTCCAGCTCTTTGAAAAATACCGGTGGAATAAACTTTTGGGGCTTCCTCAAAACCAAAAGCTTCTGCACAGCAAAGGAAACGGTCAAGAAACCAAAGAGGCAACCCACGGAATGGGAGAAGATAGTTGCAAATGACAGTACAGACAAAAGGTTGATATCCAGGATCTATAAAGAACTCCTCAAACTCAACACACACCAAACAGACAATCATATCAAAAAAATGGGCACAAGGTATGAACAGGCACTTCTCCGATGAAGACATACAAATGGCTATCAGACACATGAAAAACGGTTCATCATCACTAGCCATCAGGGAGATTCAAATTAACACCCCATGGAGATACCACCTGACACCAGTTAGAATGGCCAAAGTTAGCAAGACAGGAAACAACGTGTGTTGGAGGGGATGTGGAGAAAGGGAAACCCTCTTACACTGTTGGTGGGAATGCAAGTGGGTGCAGCCACTTTGGAGAACAGTGTGGAGATTCCTCAAGAAATTAAAAAGAGAGCTTCCCTACGACCCTGCAATTGCACTACTGGGTATTTACCCCAAAGATACAGATGTAGTGAAAACAAGGGCCATCTGTACCCCAATGTTTATAGCAGCAAGGGCCACGGTCGCCAAACTGTGGAAAGAACCAAGATGCCCTTCAACGGACGAGTGGATAAGGGAGATGTGGTCCGTATACACTATGGAGTATTGTGCCTCCATCAGAAAGGATGAATACCCAACTTTTTGTAGCAACATGGACGGATCTGGAAGGGATTATGCTGAGTGAAACAGGTCAAGCAGAGAGAGCCAATTATCATATGGTTTCACTTATTTGTGGAGCCTAACAAACAGCATGGAGGACAAGGGGAGTTAGAGAGGAGAAGGGAATTGGGGGAAATTGGAAGGAGAGGTGAACCATGAGAGACTATGGACTCTGAAAAACAATCGGAGGGGTTTGAAGCAGCCGGGGGTGGGAGTTTGGGGGAACCAGGTGGTGGGTATTGGAGAGGGCACGGATTGCATGGAGCACTGGGTGTGGTGCAAAAACAAGGAATACTGTTATGCTGAAGAAAAAAAATAAAATTATAAAACAACAACAACAACAACAACGACAACGAGGAACTTTTCCAGAGAAATAAATGAGGGTAGGAGACTCACACCCCAGTTACATCCATGGATAGATCATCTAGACAGAAAATCCATGAGGATACTGTGGCTTTCAATGACATATTGGTCTAGACGGCTCTAATAGATCTAGTCCAACATTTGGCCTGAAACAGGAAGATACACATTCTCTTCCAGTCCCGATAGAACATTCTCCAAATCAGATCACATTGGTGGCCACAAACAAGTCTCACTAAATTCAAGGAACCTGAAGTTGTATCAGGCATCTTTTCTAACAAAAACTTTATGAAACTAGCCATCAACCACAGGAAGAAACATGAAACCTACACCATTACAGGGATCTTCAGTAACACTGAATGACTGAATGGGTCAATCAATAACTCAAAGGGGATACGAGAACATACATCGAGACAAATGACAATGTAAAAACACAATGGTCCAAAATGCTTGGGATGCAGCCCAAGCTGCACTAAAAGGAAACTGGAGAGCAACGAAGGCCTACCTCACGAAGCAAGAAAAACCTCAAATGAACACCGGAATCTTCCACCGAATGGAGCCAGCACAACAACAAAAACCAACACCTGTAAGAGGAAGGAAATCATAGACTACAACAGAAATAAAGAAAATATAGACTAAAAGCACAGCAATACAACAACAAATCTGTGAAACTAGGAGGGGATTCCTTGAAAAGATCCCCAAAATTGATAAGCCCTTAGGCAGACTTAAAAAAAAGGGGGGGGGGGGGGGCGGGGGGATTCAGACTCAGAAATGAAACAGAGGAAACAATAACAGACCACAGAAGAAGAAAGTCCAATGAAAGAGTATCATACAAATTATATGCTACGAAACTGGAAAACCGAGAAGAAATGGATACATTTGTGGAAACATGAACCTCCCAACAATGAATTAGCAAGAAAGAAAGATTTTGAGCACACTACCAGCAACGATATGTAATCAGTAATCAGAAAACTCCCAACAAAACTCCAGAACCAGAGGTCTTCAAAGGTGAAATCTAACAATCATTTAAGGAGTTGATATCGATTCTTCTTCTTCATCTCTTCCAGAAAATAGAAAAGAAGGGAAGAATTTCAAATCCATTCTCTCAGCTTAGGATGACTCTGGTACCAAATCTAGATAAGCAAAATGTAAAAACAAAAACAAAACCCAAAGCAAATGGAGAACTACAGGCCCATAGCTCTGATCAACCTAGACAAGAAAATATTAGCAAACCAAATCCACCGATATATTAAGAAACATCGTTCACCTCAAGCAAGTAGGATTGATTCCTATTAGAGTGCCCTGATGCGCCCAACAATTCAGAAACTTTGGTGGCGGGTGGGTACTCAGGAACCCTGGTTATCTTCCCACGCTACTCTGGCAGTTCATGACTTTCTATGCTCGACCTCATACTCTTTAACTAAGACTCTCCTGGATGCCATTTTGGTTCGTCGGCTTTCCCATCAGGCTTGTGGCCACTTTGTATATCACCCGTGCAAAGCCAAGCACTCCTCTTTTCTCCTCAGATCTAGGGCTTTACTTCACCTTCTCCAGTCTCTGTGCTTCGTCCAAAGAAACAGGGGATGGGCACTCCCCAAAGAACCACTGTTTCTAAGGTCTAGTCACATTCCCTTGTGATCTTTCTTCCCATAGGCTAATCAGTCTCAACCTCAGTTTCCCACTCTCAAATACCAACTTGAGCCTGAACTTCTAAGAGGCTCTGGCTATTCCTATTGGAACTTCCAGCAGTGAAAGCAAAATTAACATACTTTTCTGTCTCAAGCATGAGTTTCTTGAGAGCGAATGTTTATAAGTGTGCAGATATTCAGGGTGCGGCGATTTATTTGACTCCTTGTTTTGTTGTTTCTTTTGTTTTCCTCTTACCTTGTCTGTCCTGAGGAAACCCTTGGTAGAAACGCTTCCCTGTTGCTTCAGAGGCTGCGTCCCTTCGAAAAGCCTGGAAAAATACGGTTCCAAGGTCAGAACTTTGCCCAGTGCACTTGCCAC
>NW_022633320.1:0-6429 GCF_010015895.1 Lontra canadensis
GAGCTGTCTCTGAATCAGTGTGAAAGCTTGGACTTTCTGGTCAATAACAACAACAAAAGTGATCCTCCTACTTCAGGGCCAGAAGCAAAGCTGATTACATTCTGAATTTGTTTCATGTAAACTCCTTTTATTGCTGAACTCCTAAATTTTTTGAACCTTATTCTCCACTCCTCCTGACACTGCCTCCTTCAAAATACACACACACACACACACACACACACACACACACACACACACACACACAATATTGAAGTCTTTTATTTCAAGAGATTACTGCCCAACATTGATTGCATGATATGGAACCCACTCCAGAGAAGAAGAGCTGACCAGGATGTACTTACTGAATTGAGGAAAGGAAGTGGCTATTGCTTTAATCATTTCCTTGTTCAGTGTAACACACATACACATGCACACACATATGTACACACACACACACACTCACAGCATTTTGCACCTCTGAGTACCTAGCAATGTGCAGAATTGGGGTATATGTCAGAAATATAAATAAGGGATAGTAAGAGAATGATATAAATGTAGGTTTTCATAATCCAACAGAGTAGATAGATTCTAATTTCAATTCTAAATGATCAAAATTACTTCTTGAAATTGATTTTGTTGAATTGGTATCCATGTTGGGAGACACAAATGCTATTTCCCCCTGAGTCTGGCATAAGTTCATTTTTCTTTGTGCATTGGGGCATGTTATTGTGTTATCAGCTGACCACCAGATGAAGTAGTCGGTGTGTCTCCAGGGCTTAGTTGTATAAAATATGTACCTTTAAACATGAAAATCATACCCAGTGTGAAGTCTTACTTTCTGTGGTAAAGACTCTCATCTTCCTCAGTGAGTACAATGGCTGGGGGGCATCAGAGGAGCTGGGGAACCTCTGTCTCTGACATAAAGTTAAATTAGCCCATTCAAATATTAATATAGAGATGTGCAGGGTGTTACAATTGCTCTTAATGTGTTTTAGCTTTTCTGTTCTGTCACATCAGTCAGTTCTTATATTTCAAGGGAAAATAAAGTGAGATAAAGAGGAGAGAGAAGCTTAGGTTTCATTTCCTTGTTGATGAAACTGATGCATAGATGTTTTCATGGTTTGTCACAGATTACAACTTGTAACTGGTAGAGCTGAGGCTAGGACTTGGTGTTTTGATTCTACATATATCAGCTTATTATTTTTATTATCATTATTAATGTACTATATATTTTTTTAAATTTATTTTATTTTATTTTATTTTCAGCATAACAGTATTCATTGTTTTTGCACCACACCCAGTGCTCCATGCAATACGTGCCCTCTCCAATACCCACCACCTGGTTCCCCCAACCTCCCACCCCCTGCCCCTTCAAAACCCTCAGATTGTTTTTCAGAGTCCATAGTCTCTCATGGTTCACCTCCCCTTCCAATTTACTATATTTTTAAATATCCATGAAACATGAAATTGGTTTCCGTGAATAAAAAGTCTCAGAACTCAAATGAAAGCAACATGCTAATCTAAGCAAATTGTCAGGAGAGTTTCTTTCCCACGTTATATTCAGAAGCTCTATTGCATAATTTAGAATGTGTGAGTATATTCTTATTTTATATTGGCCTCCACAATATGTGGAAACACATCAGTATAGACTTTAACAATCATTTCCACGTTCTCCTCATCCTTCTTCTGGCTGGACGTGGAGCAATATGGGGGCCCACTTAAGAGATGAAGCTGTGAACAAAAGCTGGGGCATGATTGTATCAGTATTGTGGTGGAGAATGGGAGGACTAGGGAAACACAGAGGGCTCTGGGACCCGGAATACTCTGTTTATAGGTCTGTAAGTTCATTGTAAGCTGTTCAGTTTATAATAATGGTTGAAGTGTATATTTTGTAGACTTTGATGTATGTATGTATGCTAACTATCATGGTAAATTATGGCTGAAAAACTTGGATTCTACCTGGATTTAAATTAAATATTTAAGGAATCAATTAGCCAAGACTCAGAAGAAAGGCTCAGGTGAAGGGAACAGCCTTCCAAGTACAGAATAGAATAGCTCACACAGAACAAACCGGAACTAGAGTAGTGTGGAGTAATGTAAACCAGTCTGGGGCAGAGACAGTACTTTTACTACACTCAATGAAGACCTTCCACCAGGTTCTGCAGGAGGAACCAAGTCCCTAGAGAACCCCATTGTATAGGTCTGTTATAGGCTGTATGTCATTATGTTTAGGTTAAGGTAAAGAGGAGATGGTTCTCCTACATATTATGTAATTTCACTTTCTGAACCCTTTCTGTATTCTTGATAAAGTCTTAAAGAACTTCTTTAGGCATAATTTTGACAATGGTGTGATGATTAAAATTTGAGAATGTAGAAAAGATGGACATATTTAGGCATAGAGAAAGTACTGCTTCAATCCCCAGAGTTAGTATAAAGCATAATGATTGAAACAGACCCAGATACAAAACTCATAATTCAATTTAAGAGGTGACTCAGAATTCAGTAAATTTGTCTTGGGTCCAGAACATTGGGCTAGAGGGTTTTATATCTCACCTGCCTAGATAAGCACTGCTCCAGGAAATTGGTGTAGTCTGGAGTCTGAAGGTCGAAGTAAGGTTGGCACAGTTAAGTAAACTGGAGAGTGGATAAGCAGTTGACCCTGTGTGTGTGTGTGTGTGTGTGTGTGTGTGTACTCATTATGCAATTATTCTGGGGTTTATCTTTGTATAAATTGATCACAGTATTGGGAAGTTGGCATTATTTGGTAATTTTTCAGCCTTTTTTTCTTTGAATAGGTTTTCTGGTTCTTTCGAAATCTCTTCTACTGTGGTTGCTGAATAGCATATATTGATTCACTTGGTAGCATCCCATAAGTCTTTCAGGATTTCTTCAGTATTTTTTGTTCTTTTTCCTTTTGCCCTTCTGACAGAATAACTTACAGTGATTTTTTTACATTTTATAAACATATACAATTTTTACTTAATAAGTATATGTCAATTAAGCTTGAGGAAAACCAAGCATTTTAGAAGATTGTATAAACTAATGTATCTGGGTTACGTAAAACATGCTTCGTGTAAGTCATCGCTGAACCATAGCTGTGGCACTTTCTCTCTTTATCATCATCCAGAACATCGAGAAAGGTATCATCAAACTGTATTCACCTATACACCTGGTCTTCCTAGATTCATCATCAGTATAGTTCCCAAATTAGCTGTGTACTATTTCCATCTGATTTTCACAAAGTATCCAGATTTTTTTAAACTTTATTTTTTCAGTGTTCCAGACTCATTGTTTATGCATCACACCCAGTGCTCCATGCAATATGTGCCCTCCTTAGTACCCATCACCAGGCTCATCCAACCCCCAACCCCCTCTGCTCCAAAACCCTCAGTTTCTTTCTCAGAGTCCACAGTCTCTCATTGTTCCTCTCCTCCCCCGATTTCCCCCCAACTCCCTTCTCCTCTCCTTGTCCCAGTGTTCTTTGTGTTATTCCTTATGCTCCACAAGTGAAACCATATGATAATTGACTGTCTCTGGTTGACTTACTTCACTCAGCATAATCTCTTCCAGTCCCTTCCATGTTGATACAAAAGTTGGGTATTCATCCTTTCTGATGGAGGCATAATATTCCATTGCATATATGGATCATATCTTCTTTCTATAGAGATGTTTAATCAAATTCACAATCCTGTCTTTTCTTCAATCTCCTTTGCCCTTGAGCCCCTCTGCTGAATTTCTTAGTTCAGATATTGTATTTCTCAGCTCCATGATTTCTGTTGAATGCTTTTAAGATTTCTGTCTCTGTGTTGAAATTTTCTCTTGGTTTGTGTATTGTTCTCTGACTCCAGTGAGCATCTTAGGACAGTCATTTCAATTCTCTGTCAGGTAAATCACATATTTTAATTTCATTAGTGTCAGATTGTGGAGATAGCTCTTATTCCTTTTTGGAAAGTATCTCAACTTGTCTTCATTTTCATTGATTCTCTACACTGGTGTCTGCACATTAGACAAAAACACTTATCTGTCCTGACATTTATGGATGCCTTGACTAGAGAAGGTACCACCAAGCCTGGTAAGAGACTTTGGAGACCTCTCAATTTTGTGCAGTCTAACCCTCTTTCTTTGGTATTAGTTTCAGTGCCCCCAACTTCTCCCCATGCTCCCCCAAACACCTGTCTTCATCCATTGTGTGCTGGATTGTGTCTGTGTTCTAAAACAAACAAATCTGAATCCAATTTTTCAGGCAGCACACAGATAAGTTGTATTGCTTGCTGGATGCATAGGGCACATTTTTTTCCTCACCAGAGAGAAGCTACCAAAAAGAGCTTTTCAATCACTTCCTCTATGCTGAGCCAGGGGAAGGAGCTCTGGTGGCTTCCACCCCCACACCATCTCTTTGTCTCTCTACCCTGGAAGCTGAAGTATGCTGTGTCCTATATCCCCTCTACTTTCTGACAGAGACTATCTAGAAACCAGTCTTCTAGGCACATGTTTTAAAAGTTGGGGCATTGTATAGATGGTGCAATTCATTCCCTCCCCAGGGAGAAGCCAGGAATTGGGTTCAAATTGTTCCAATTTGAAGGTGCTGTGCAAGCATAACTGTTATTAAAAAAGGATATCTAGAATTTCCCTAAATGTTAGGGAATGTGTCTAGATTCTTTAACTGGGAACAGGACTACTTAACCACTGTCTGGATTTTTTAGAATGGGAATATATGTATGTGAATCATTTTTGAATCAGTGTGTCCATGGAGAATAGGAAATTCTAGAATTTCCTTTTCTGCCATGTTGCTGACCTGGAAATGGGAATTTACTTTTGGTTCCTCTTGGGGGATGTCTAATCCCTCCAGTGGACTGTAACCTTGAGTAAAATTTTGAGCACCAAAGGAACTAGAGACACATTGTGGTCCTCTGTGAAAATACAATCCTCTCAAGACCCTATTACTCCAGAAACCATTGCCTGCATAAGAAACATAGCAAGCTTCTGCCCTGTTTATAATTGAGGACATTATATCATTGCCCTCACCTTAAGTCTTCTGTGATTTACCAAGTGCAAAATGATCATAATAAAGGCTGTTTATTCTGGTCTGCTGCTTAAGAGAATTCATAGTCAGTAATTACTGTCTGTGGTTCAGAAGGATTTCCAGGGCTCATCAGAAATTAAGTGTTGACTGTATCATCATAACATCAAAGGAAGCAAAGCCACAGAGATTAAATCTGCCCTTTCAGGAGCACAGGGGTAATACCGGTAAGGAAAGACCAAGGTGTTCTTGCCTAAGGAGGGTGAGTTTCTGAATTCCATTTATACTCTTGTCTTTCATTTTATTTTTTAAAAGATTTTATTTATTTATTTGAGAGAAGCAGTGTTTGAGAGAGCAGGAGCAGAGGGAGGAGGAGAAGCAGACTCTTTGCTGAGCAGGGAGCTGGATGTGGGGCTTCATCCCAGAACCCTGGAATCATGACCTAAGCTGAAGGCAGATGTTTAACTGACTGAGCCACCCAGGTGCCCCTATTCATGTCTTTCTTTTGTGATGGAAGACTAGGGATCAAAGATGCCGATTTCTTTCCAGTTCTTTGCAGTCCTCAGACTCACATGAAATTGGTAGAAGGACCGGTTTAGGGGAGCGTGATGGAGCAAGGAAGGTTTAGAAACATTATTAGATTTCAAGGATGCAATTTATTGGTCAGTTCCATTGATGGAACTCTCACTCTTCTACATTCATTGTTTTTACTCTGTACGTGGGGCAGGAACTTGAACTCTCCTAGACTCTGGTCCTTTATTTTTGGATTAGAACAATGTTCTTCATTGCCACCACATGAAGTCCAATTCCCCTGAAAGCCAGCACCCATTTGGGGTTGCTGCCTCCATTTTACTGGTTAGGGGAGTGTTCAAAGAATTGAAATGAGAGAAGGCAATTCCCTTTTGGTCCAATCTTCTCCCTAACCTTTGGTTAGGGAGAAGTCCTGTTGGCATATGGAAGCCTTGGCCTTCATTTTGTAGGCCACGTTTTAATGCTCTTTGTTTTACAGCTTATAGAGCCCCTAATAAGGAAGTGTCTATTTCACTAGATTCATGATAATGACAAAGCAGATTCTGTGGGTCCAGTTTTGGGTAGACTCAAATATTCCCAGTACAAACCCAACTTCTGTGTGAGGAGATATGGTGGGAAATGTTCAACTGTTTTCTGTGTAACTTTTTTCTCCTGTGTTCACAGATCCCTTTAGAGAAGAATGCCTCCTAAAAATGCTTCCTTTGTGACTGAATTCATTCTAATGGGGCTAACAGACTTACCATATCTCCAGCTCCCCCTGTTCTTCCTGTTTGTACTCATGTATGTGGTCACTGTGTTAGGAAATTTGGGCTTGGTAACTCTAATCCTGCTGAATTCACACCTGCACACACCCATGTACTTTTTCCTCTTGAATTTGTCCTTCATAGACCTCTGTTATT
>NW_022633321.1:0-6429 GCF_010015895.1 Lontra canadensis
TCCACACATGGTATTTAAACTTAATAAGCCAGATTTAAATAACACAGTAAACTCAGTTTCCCATTAGCACTCGCCATGCTTCATATTGGGCAACATAGATACAAAACATTTTCGTTTCTACAGAAATTTCTATTGGCTGCACTGGTGTAGAATATGCCAACTTTTACTTATAAATGGGGTAAAAAGTAACATACATGTTATATTTGCTTATATTTTTAAAAACTGAAAGGATAAATAAAACCTGATTAAAAAATGATTGTCTATAAGGGGATAGAGGAACAGCCCATGATGGAAGCCAATGATGTATATATTCTCTTCAAAATGTAAAATGGGACTTCTGGCTTCTGGTCCAGCATGTGAGAAGCTGGAAGTTAACACTCTATTCTAAAAAGTTAAAAAGCTGAAGAAACTGAAAAAAAAAATCAACAATTCATCTTAGATACATAAAAGATGAGAGATACTAACTACCAATCTATAATTCTGTACCCTGTGAAATTACCCTTCAAAAATGGAATAATGACTTCTTCCAAAAAAAAAAAATGAGGGAATTCATTGCCTTGCTAGAAATGTTAGAAGTTCTTTAGAGACAAGGAACATGGTGTAGGTAGAAAACTCAGATCTACATAAAGAAAAGGAAGAGCATTAGAGGAATAAGTGAAGGTAAAATAAAAACTTTTCTTTATCCTTAATTGATCTAACAAGTTTATTCAAAGTAATTATAGCAACACTGACTTTGACTATCTATACTTATGTATACATTTAAGCTTATGTATAAGTAAAATGAATGGCAGCAATAAGACCAGGATGGGAGGGAAGAATTAGGATTATTTCATTACTATGAAGTACTTGCATTACTGATAAAGTTGTATAATGCTATTGGAAATGTAGAATTGGGTTAATTATAAATATTACAACTTCTAGAACAACCACTTAACAAAGATTTTTTAAGTATAACTAAGGGCACCTGGGTGGCTTTCAGTTATACTTTTGAGGGGTGCCTGGGTGGCGCACTTAGTAGAGCTTATAACTCTTGATCCTGGGGTTGTGAGTTTGAGCCCCACGTTGGATATAGAGATTACTTTTTTAAAAAATCTTTTAAAAAGTATAATTGATTCACTCTAAGAAAGCAGAGAAAATGGAGTCATATAAGATGCTCAAAGAAGTATAAAATGCAGAAAGAGGGTAGGAGAAAAATAGAAATAGAGAACAAGGGCAATAAATAGAATACCGTGCCAACTATAACAGATGTTAATCAAACTATGTCAATAATCACTAAATGTACCAATTAAAAGACAGAGATTATCAAAGTGGACTAAAAAACAAGACCCAACAATATGATATCTACAAGAAACCCACTTTATATATAATGACACATACAGATTAAAAGAAAACAGATGGACACCCCTTTGTTTATTGCAGCATTATTTACAAAAGCCAAAATATGGAAGCAACCTGTGAATCCACTGATGGATAAAAAAAAATGTAGTATGTATGTGTGTTTGCATGTGTTTGTGTGTGTGTGTGTATACATGCACACACACAATGAATATTACTTAGACATAAACAAAAAGAATGAAATCTTGCCATTCATGATGACATGGATGGAACTAAAGGATATTATGCAAAGTGAGATAGGTCAGATAGAGGAAGATAAATACCATAAGTAAATAAATGATTTACTTATGGTTGGAATCCAAAAAACAAAGCAAATATAAAAATAGAAATAGAATCATACACACAGAGAACAAACTGGGAGGAGAACAAACAGAGACAGAGAACGGAAGGATGGGCAAATAGGTGAAGGGGATAAAGAGGTACAAACTCCCAGTTATAAAATAAATAAGACATGGGAATGAAAAGTACATCATAGAGAATACAGTCAATAATATTGTAATAATTCTGTATGGTGAGAAATGATAACTACACTTCTTGTGGTGAGCATTTAGTAATTTATATAACTGTCAGATCACTGTGTTTTACACCTGAAGCTAACATAATATCATATGTCAACAGCACTTCAATTTTAAAAATGTTTTAAAGTAAATAGACAGAGAAAGATATACCATACTAACACTAATCAAAAGAAAGCAGGAGTAGCTATATTATTAGAGTAGGCATCAGAGTAAAGAAAGTTATCAGAGAGTAAAAAAAAAAAAAAGGCACCATATAATTATGTAAGAATCAGTTCTCCAAGAAGACATAATGATTTAACGTGTATGTGCCTAACAAAATACTGTCAAAATACATAAGAAAAATACTGAAAAAACTGAAAGGAGAAATAGATAAATCTATTATAGTTGGACACTTCAATAGTCCTCTGTCAAAAATTGACAGATCTAGCAAGCAAAAAATTAGTAAAACTATAGTTTAACTCAACAGCACCATCAACCAACTGAATATAAGAGACATCTATAGACTACTTCATCTAACAACAGCAGGGTATACATTCTTCTTAAACTTACAGGTAACATTCACCAAGACAGATAACATTCTGGGCCATAAAACACACTGAACAAATTTTAAAGGACAGAAATCATACAAAGTCTACTCTGAGGCCAAATGGAACTGAACTAGAAATCAATAAAAAGAAAGATAGCTATTTCCTGTCTTGCTAATTTTGGCCATTCTAACTGGTGTAAGGTGATATCTCAATGTGGTTTTAATTTGAATCTCCCTGATGGCTAGTGATGATGAACATTTTTTCATGTGTCTGATAGCCATTTGTATGTCTTCATTGGGGAAGTGTCTGTTCATATCTTCTGCCCATTTTCTTTTATATGATTGTCTGTTTTGTGTGTGTTGAGTTTGAGGAGCTCTTTGTAGATCCTGGATATCAACCTTTTGTCTGTACTGTCATTTGCAAATATCTTCTCCCATTCTGTGGGTTGTCTCTTTGTTTTGTTGACTGTTTCCTTTGCTGTGCAGAAGCTTTTGATTTTGATGAAGTCCCAAAAGTTTATTTTCTCTTTTATTTCCTTTGCCTTTGGAGACATATCTTGAAAGAAGTTGCTGTGGCCTATGTTCTCCTCTAGGATTCTGATGGATTTCTGTCTCATGTTGAGGTCTTTTATCCATTTTGAGTTTATCTTTGTGTACGGTGTAAGAGAATGGTCGAGTTTCATTCTTCTGCATATAGCTGTCCAGTTTTCCCAGCACCATTTATTGAAGAGACTGTCTTTTTTCCACTGTATATTTTTTCCTGTTTTGTCAAAGATTAACTGACCATAGAGTTGAGGGTCCATATCTGGGCTCTCTACTCTGTTCCACTGGTCTATGTGTCTGTTTTCATGCCAGTACCATGCTGTCTTGGTGATCACAGCTTTGTAGTAAAGCTTGAAATCAGGTAATGTGATGCCCCCAGTTTTATTTTTGTTTTTCAACATTTCCTTAGTGATTCGGGGTCTCTTCTCATTCCATACAAATTTTTGGATTATTTGCTCCAGCTCTTTGAAGAATACCGGTGGAATTTTGATCAGAATGGCATTAAAAGTATCGATGGCTCTAGGCAGTATAGACATTTTAACAATGTTTATTCTTCCGATCCATGAGCATGGAATGGTCTTCCATCTTCTTGTGTCTTCTTCAATTTCTTTCATGAGTGTTCTGTAGTTCCTCGAGTATAGATCCTTTACCTCTTTGGTTAGGTTTATTCCCAGGTATCTTACGGTTCTTGGTGCTATAGTAAATGGAATCCATTCTCTAATTTCCCTTTCTCTATTTTCATTGTTAGTGTATAAGAAAGCCACTGATTTCTGTACATTGACTTTGTATCCTGCCACGTTACTGAATTGCTGTATGAGTTCTAGTAGTTTGGGGGTGAAGTCTTTTGGGTTTTCCATATAAAGAATCATGTCATCTGCAAAGAGAGAGAGTTTGACTTCTTCATTGCCAATTTGGATACCTTTTGTTTCTCTTTGTTGTCTGATTGCTGTTGCTAGGATTTCTAATACTATGTTGAACAAGAGTGGTGAGAGTGGGCATCCTTGTCGTGTTCCTGATCTCAATGGGAAGGCTGCAAGCTTTTTCCCATTGAGGATGATATTTGCTGTGGGTCTTTCATAGATAGATTTGATGAAGTTCAGGAATGTTCCCTCTATCCCTATACTTTGAAGCGTTTTAATCAGGAACGGATGCTGGATTTTGTCAAATGCTTTTTCTGCATCCATTGAGAGGACCATGTGGTTCTTCTCTCTTCTCTTATTCATTTGTTCTATCACATTGATTGATTTGCGAATGTTGAACCATCCTTGTAGCCCAGGGATGAATCCCACCTGGTCATGGTGGATAATCTTTTTAATGTGCTGTTGGATCCTGTTTGCTAGGATCTTGTTGAGAATCTTAGCATCCATATCCATCAGTGATATTGGTCTGAAATTCTCCTTTTTGGTAGGGTCTTTGACTGGTTTGGGGATCAGGGTAATGCTGGCTTCATAGAAAGAGTCTGGAAGTTTTCCTTCTGCTTCAATTTTTTGAAACAGCTTCAGGAGAATAGGTGTTATTTCTTCTTTGAAAGTTTGGTAGAATTCCCCAGGGAATCCGTCAGGTCCACGGCTCTTGTTTTTTGGGAGGTTTTTGATCACTGCTTCAATCTCGTTACTAGATATCGGTCTACTCAGGTTGTCAATTTCTTCCTGGTTCAATTTTGGGAGTTTACAGTTTTCCAGGAAAGCATCCATTTCATGTAAGTTGCTTAGCTTATTGGAATATAACTGTTGATAATAACTTCTGATGATTGTTTCTACTTCCTTGGTGTTAGTTGTGATCTCTCCCTTTTCACTCATAATTTTATTAATTTGGGCTTTCTCTCTTTTCTTTTGATTAGTGTGGCCAATGGTTTATCGATCTTATTGATTCTTTCAAAAAACCAGCTTCTAGTTTCATTGATACGTTCTACTGTATCTCTGGTTTCTACCTCATTGATCTCAGCTCTAATCTTGATTATTTCCCTTCTTATGTGTGGAGTTGGTTTGATTTGTTGTTGATTCTCCAGTTCTCTAAGGTGTAGAGACAGCTGGTGTATTCTGGTTTTTTCAAATTTTTTGAGGAAGGCTTGGATAGCTATGTATTTCCCCCTTAGGACCACCTTTGCTGTATTCCATAGGTTTTGGACCGAAGTGTCTTCATTCTCATTGGTTTCCATGAATTGTTTCAGTTCTTCTTTGATCTCCTGGTTGATCCAAGCATTCTTAAGCAAGGTGGTCTTTAGCTTCCAGGTGTTTGAGTTCCTTCCGAACTTCTCCTTGTGATTGAGCTCCAGTTTCAAAGCATTGTGATCTGAGAATATGCAGGGAATAATCTCAGTCTTTTGGTATCAGTTGAGTCCTGATTTGTGACCCAGTATGTGGTCTTTTCTTGAGAAGGTTCCATGTGCACTTGAGAAGAATGAGTATTCTGTTGTTTTAGGGTGGAATGTTCTGTATATATCTCTGAGGTCCATCTGGTCCAATGTGTCATTCAATGCTCTTGTTTCTTTATTGATTTTCTGCTTCGATGATCTGTCTATTTCTGAGAGAGGCATGTTAAGATCTCCTACTATTAATGTATTCATATCAATATGACTCTTTATCTTGATTAACAGTTTTCTTATGTAATTGGCTGCTCCCATATTGGGGGCATAGATATTTACAATTGCTAGATCATCTTGGTGGATAGTCCCTTTAAGAATGATGTAGTATCCTTCTGTATCTCTGACTACAGTCTTTAGTTTAAAATCTAATTTCTCTGATATGAGAATCGCTACCCCAGCCTTCTTTTGAGGCCCATTGGCATGAAAGATGCTTCTCCATCCCTTCACTTTCAGTCTGGGTGTATCTTTAGGTTCAAAATGGGTCTCTTGTAGACAACATATGGATGGGTCCTGTTGTTTTATCCAATCTGCAATCCTGTGCCGTTTAATGGGCGCATTTAGGCCATTCACATTGAGAGTGATTATTGACAGATACGTTTTTATTGACATTGTGTTACCTTTGAAGTCTTTCTTTCTGTAGATTGTCTCTATATTTCTGTTCAGTGCTATTCCTTCAATATTCCTTTGGCTATTCAAGGTATTTTCTGGTTCCATATAAATTTTAGGATTATTTGTTCCATTTCTTTGAAAAAAATGAATGGTATTTTGATAGGCATTGCATTAAATGTGTAGATTGCTTTAGGTAGCATAGACATTTTCACAATATTTATTCTTCCAATCCAGGAGCATGGAACATTTTTCCATTTCTTTGTGTCTTCCTCAATTTCTTTCATGAGTACTTTATAGTTTTCTGAGTATAGATTCTTTGCCTCTTTGGTTAGGTTTATTCCTAGGTATCTTATAGTGTTGGGTGCAGTTGTATATGGGATTGACTCCTTAATTTCTCTTTCTTCTGTCTTGTTGTTGGTGTAGAGAAATGCAACTGATTTCTGTGCATTGATTTTATATCCTGACACTTTACT
>NW_022633322.1:0-6426 GCF_010015895.1 Lontra canadensis
TCTCTACACCCAAAATGGGGCTCAAACCTACAACCCCAAGATCAAGAATTGCATGCTCTACTGACCAAGCCAGCCAGTCACCCTTGCACAGAGTTTTATAGAGTGATGCAGTCCCATACATATATTTTTCATTTGTTGCCTTTGCTTTTGGTATCCAAAATAAATAAATAAATAAATAAATAAATAAAATTAAAATTTAAAAAAGTAATTGCCAAGACATTAAAGAGCTTACCTCTTATATTTTCTTCCAAGAATTTTGTTGTTTCAGGTCTCACCTTCAAGTCCTCAATACTTTTTGAGTTGATTTTTGTGTATTATGAAATGAGTCTAGTTTCATTCTTTTGCATATGGATATTCAGTTTCCCAGTATCATTTATTGAAGAGGCCATTTTTCCTTATTGTTTATTCTTGAAGTTTTGTCAAAAGTTAGTTGACTCTAAGTGTATGGGTTTATTTCTAGGATCTCTTTTCTGTTCCATTGAAATGCCCGTTTTTATGACAATACTACCCTGTGTGATTTATAGCTCTATTACTACATATAGTTTAAAATCAGAAAGTATGATGTCTCCAGCTTTGTTCTTTCTCAGGATTGCTTTGGCTATTCACAATCTTTTCACCTCCTTAGTTAAATATATTTCTAAGTATTTATTGTGCTTGATGTTATTGTAAATAGGATTTTTAATTTATTTTTCAGATAATTTGTTGTTATTGTATAGAAACACTACTGATATCAGTATGTTGATATTGTATCCTGCAACTTTCCTGAATTTGTTAGTTACATCTAACAGGTTTTTGGTGGAATGTTTAGGATTTTCTATATATAAAATCATGTCATCTGTAAATAGACAGAACTTACTTTTTCCTTTCTTTTTCTTTTTTAGATTTTATTTATTTATTTGACAGAGAGATCACAAGTAGGGAGATAGGCAGGGAGAGAGAAGGGGGGAAGCAGGCTCCCTGCTGAGCAGAGAGCCCCATGTGGGGCTCGATCCCAGGACTCTGGGATTATGATCTGAGCAGAAGGCAGAGGCTTAACCCACTGAGCCACCCAGGCACCCCTGGTTTAGTTTTGTTAATCTTTATTATTTTTCTGGTCTCTGTTTTATTATTTCTGCTCTGGTATTTATTATTGCCCATTTTACCCCAGAATTTATTCATTTGTTGATTTTCTAACTGGATGGTTTATCTACTATTGAAAATAGGGTATTAAAGTCTTCCACTCTTATGGTTTTGTCTGTCTCTCTCTTCAGACTTTTTTTTTTAAGATTTATTTATAATAGAGAGAGAGCATGGGGTAGAGGCAAAGGCAGAGGGGACAGGAGATTTTTATTTTTTTGGAGTTTCCATTTCATTTATTCCCATTTGGTGTCCATATAATCAATGTCATAATCTATTTATCTTAAGTTCACTTTTTCTACTTTCTATGTAAATCTCAGGTTATATTTTTCTTTTTTTTAATTTATTTTCAGCATAACAGTATTCATTGTTTTTGTACCACACCCAGTGCTCCATGCAGTCCGTGCCCTCTCTAATACCCACCACCTGGTTTCCCCAACCTCCCACCCCCCCACCTCTCCAAATCCTTCAGATTGTTTTCAGGAGACTTTTTTAAAAAAATAAACCTATAATGTAGTATTAGCCCCAGGGGTACAGGACTGTGAATTGCCAGGTTTACACACTTCACAGCACTCACCATAGCACATACCCTCCCCAATGTCCATAACCCTACCACCCTCTCCCTACCCCCCTCCCCCTAGCCCCCCTCAATTTGTTTTTTGACATTAAGAGTCTCTTATTATTTGTCTCCCTCCAGATCCCATCTTGTTTCATTTATTCTTTTCCTACCCCCCAAACCCGCCATGTTGCATCTCTACTTCATCATATCAGGGAGATCATATGATAGTTGTCTTTCTCCAATTGACTTATTTTCCTCAGCATAATACCCTCTAGTTCCATCCACATTATCGCAAGTGGCAAGATTTCATTTCTTTTGATGGCTGCATAGTAGTCCATTGTATATGTATACCACATCTTCTTTATCTATCCATCTGTGGATGGACATCTAGGTTCTTCCCATCGTTTGGCTATTTTGGACATTGCTGCTATAAACATTCGGTTGCACATGCCCCTCTGATCACTATGTTTGTGTCTTTAGGGTAAATACCCAGTAGTGCAATTGCTGGGTTGTAAGGTAGCTCTATTTTCAACTTTTTGAGAAACCTCCATGCTGTTTTCCAGAGTGGTTGCACCAGCTTGCATTCCCACCAACAATGTAATAGGGTTCCCCTTTCTCCACATCCTTGCCAACATCTGTCATTTCCTGACTTGCTAATTTTAGCCATTCTAACTGGTGTGAGGTGGTATCTCATTGTGGTTTTGATTTGTATTTCCCTGATGCTGAGTGATGTGGAGCATTTTTTCATGTGTCTCTTGCCATCTGGATGTCTTCTTTGCAGAAATGTCTGTTCATGTCCTCTGTCCATTTCTTGATTGGATTATTTGTTCTTTGGTTGTTGAGTTTGCTGAGTCCTTTATAGATTTTGGATACTAGCCCTTTATCTGATATGTCCTTTGCAAATATTTTCCCCCATTCTGTCAGTTGTCTTTTGGTTTTGTTGACTCTTTCCTTTGCTGTGCAAAAGCTTTTGATCTTGATGAAGTCCCAATAGTTCATTTTTGCCCTTGCTTCCCTTGCCTATGGCGATGTTCCTAGGAAGAAGTTGCTGCAGCTGAGGTCGAAGAGGTTGCTGCCTCTGTTCGCATCAAGGATTTGGATGGATTCCTTTCTCACATTGAGGTCCTTCATCCATTGTGAGTATATTTTCATGTGTGGTGTAAGGAAATGGTCCAGTTCCATTTTTCTGCATGTGGCTGTCCAATTTTCCCAACACCGTTTGTTGAAGAGGCTGTCTTTTTTCCAGTGGACATTCTTTCCTGCTTTGTTGAAGATTAGTTGACCATAGAACTGACCATATCCATAGACCATATCTCTGGATTCCCTATTCTGTTCCATTGATCTATGTGTCTGTTTTTGTGTCAATACTACACTGTCTTGATGATGACAGCTTTGTAATAGAGCTTGAAGTCTGGAATTGTGATGCCACCAACTTTGGCTTTCTTTTTCAATATTCCTTTGGCTATTTGAGGTCTTTCCTGGTTCCATATAAATTTTAGGATTAGTTGTTCCATTTCTTTGAAAAAAAAATGGATGGGATTTTGATAGAGATTGCATTAAATGTGTAGATTGCTTGAGGTAGCATAGTCATTTTCACAGTATTTGTTCTTCCAATCCACAAGCATGGAACATTTTTCCATTTCTTTGTGTCTTCCTCAATTTCTTTCATGCATACTTTATAGTTTTCTGAGTTTAGATTCTTCATCTCTTTGGTTAGGTTTATTCCTAGGTATCTTATGATTTGGGGTGCAACTGTAAGTGGGATTGACTCCTTAATTTCTCTTTCTTCTATCTTGTTGTTGGTGTAAAGAAATGCAACTGATTTCTGTGCATTGATTTTATATCCTGATATTTTACTGAATTCCTGTACAAGTTCTAGCAGATTTGAAGTAGAGTCTTTGGGGTTTTGCACCTATAGTATCATATCATCTGCACAGAGTGATAGTTTGACTTCTTTGCCAATTTGGATGCCTTTAATTTCTTCTTGTTGTCTGATTGCTGAGGCTAGGACTTCTAGTACTATGTTGAATAGCAGTGGTGATAATGGACATCCCTGCTGTGTTCCTGACCTTAGCAGAAAAGCTCTCAGTTTTTCTCCACTGATAATGATATTTGCTGTGGGTTTTTCATAGTTGGCTTTGATGATACTTAGGTATGTACCCTCTATCCCTACACTTTGAAGAATTTTGATCAGGAAGGGATGCTGTACTTTGTCAAATGCTTTTTCAGCATCTATTGAGAGTATCATATGTTTCTTGTCCTTTCTTTTATTAATGTATTGTATCACATTGATTGATTTGTGGATGTTGAACCAAACTTGCAGCCCTGGAATAAATCCCACTTGGTTGTGGTGAATAATCCTTTTAATGAACTGCTGGATCCTATTGGCTAGTATTTTGGTGAGAATTTTTGCATCGTGTTCATCAAGGTTATTGGTCTGTAATTCTCTTTTTTGGTGTGATCCTTGTCTGGTTTTGGGATCAAGGTGATGCTGGCCTCATAAAATGAGTTTGGAAGTTTTCCTTCCATTTCTATTTTTTGGAATAGTTTCAGGAGAATAGGAATTAATTCTTCTTTAAGTGTTTGGTAGAATTCCCCTGGGAAGCCGTCTGGCCCTGGGCTTTTGTTTCTTTGGAGATTTTTGATGACTGTTTCAATCTCCTTGCTGGTTATGGGTCTGTTCAGGTTTTCTATTTCTTTCTCGTTCAGTTATGGTAGTTTATATGTCTCTAGAAATGCATCCATTTCTTCCAGATTGTCAAATTTGTGAGCGTAGAGTTGCTCATAATATGTACTTATAATTGTTTGAATTTCTTTGGTGTTGGTTGTGATCTCTCCTCTTTCATTCATGATTCTATTTATTTGGGTCCTTTCCCTTTCTTTTTGATAAGTCTGGCCTGGGGTTTATCAATTTTATTTATTATTTCAAAGAACCAGCTCCTAGTTTCGTTGATTTGTTCTACTATTTTTTCGTTTCTATTTCATTGATTTCTGCTCGGATCTTTATTGTTTCTCTTCTCCTGCCGGGACTAGGTTTTCTTTGTTGTTTTTTCTCCAGCTCCTTTAGGTGTAGGGTTAGGTTGTGTATTTAAGACCTTTCTTGTTTCTTGAGAAAGGCTTGTATCGCTATATATTTTCCTCTGAGGACTGTCTTTGCTGTGTCCCACAGATTTTGAACCATTGTGTTTTCATTATCATTTGTTTCCTTGAATTTTTCAGTTCTTCTTTAATTTCCTTGTTGACCCATTCATTCTTTAGAATGATATTGTTTAGTCTCCATGTATTTAGATTCTTTCCAAATTTCCTCTTGTGATTGAGTTTTAGCTTAAGAGCATTGTGGTATGAAAATGTG
Source organism: Lontra canadensis (assembly GCF_010015895.1). Classification (NCBI taxonomy): domain Eukaryota; kingdom Metazoa; phylum Chordata; class Mammalia; order Carnivora; family Mustelidae; genus Lontra; species Lontra canadensis. The sequence continues at coordinate 5,028 of NW_022633322.1, forward strand.
CAGGGAATGATCCCAATCTTCTGATACGGGTTGAGACTTGATTTATCACCCAGGATGTGATCTATTCTGGAGAATATTCCATGTGCACTAGAGAAGAATGGGTATTCTATTGCTTTGGGATGCAATGTTCTGAATATATGTGTGATGTCCATCTGGTCCAGTGTGTCATTTAAGGCCTTTATTTCCTTGTTGATCTTTTGCTTTTATGATCTGTCCATTTCAGTGAGGGGGTGTTAAAGTCTCCTATTATTATAGTATTATTGTCGATGTGTTTCTTTTAATTTATTATTAATTGTTTTACATAGTTGGCTGCTCCCAAGTTAGGGGCATAGATATTTAAAATTGTTAGATCTTCTTGTTGGACAGACCCTTTGAGCATGATATAGTGTCCTTCCTCATCTCTTATTATAGTCTTTGGCCTAAAATCTAATTGATCTGATATAAGGATTGCCACCCCAGCTTTCTTTTGATGTCCATTAGTATGGTAAATTGTTTTCCACCCGGGACAAGGAGTCTTAAGCAGACTCTGCATTGAGTGCAGAACGTAATGCGGGGCTCCATTTCATGACCCTGATCATGACCTAAGCCAAAACCCAAATCTGGATGCTCTACCAGTTTTGCCAGCCAGGCTCCCCTCTCTTCAGATCTAGTAGTATTTGCTTAATATATTTCGGTGCTCTTGTGTTGGATGCATATATGTATTTATGATTGTATTTTCTTGATCAGTTGACTCTTGCATCATTCTATAATGGCCTTCTTTGTCTTTTGTTACTATTTTTGGCTTAAAGTCTCTTTTGTCTAATGTAAGTAAAGCTACTCCTGTTCTCTTTTGGTTTCCACTTGCATGGAATATCTTTTTCCATCCATTCACTTTTAGCCTATGTGTATTAAAGTTGAGGTGAGTCTTTTGTAGGAAGCATATATGTGGGTCTTCTATATTTTATCTGTTCAGCCACTCTGTGTTTTTTTCCTGGGAGAAATTAGTGCATTTTCATTTATAGTAATTATTGATAGGTAAAGGTTTACTTATGCCATCTCATTGTTTCCTAGCTGTTTTATAGTTCCCTTATACCTTTCTTCCTCTTTGACTGCCTTCTGTTCTGAATTGATGATTTTCTGTAGTGGTATGTTTTGATTCTCTTCCATGTATCATTTGTGAATCTATTGTAGGTTTCTGCTTTTTGGTTACCATGAGGCTTACTGAAACATATGTATAGCAGTCTATTTCATACTGATAACAATTAAACTTCAATCACATGAAAACTCTACCCTTTTACTCCCCTTTATATTTTTATATATAAATATAAATATATATATATGATATATTTATATTATGTACTATGTATTATATAGTATATATATATTTTATATTATATACTACTCTTTTATATTTTTGATG
>NW_022633323.1:0-6424 GCF_010015895.1 Lontra canadensis
GTGAGGTGGTATCTCATTGTGGTTTTGATTTGTATTTCCCTGATGCCGAGTGATATGGAGCACTTTTTCATGTGTCTGTTGGCCATCTGGATGTCTTCTTTGCAGAAATGTCTGTTCATGTCTTCTGCCCATTTCTTGATGGGATTATTTGTTCTTTGGGTGTTGAGTTTGCTAAGTTCTTTATAGATTCTGGACACTAGCCCTTTATCAGATATGTCGTTTGCAAATATCTTCTCCCATTGTGTCAGTTGTCTTTTGGTTTTGTTAACTGTTTCCTTTGCTGTGCAAAAGCTTTTGATCTTGATGAAATCCCAATAGTTCATTTTTGCCCTTGCTTCCCTTGCCTTTGGCGATGTTCCTAGGAAGATGTTGCTGCGGCTGAGGTCGAAGAGGTTGCTGCCTGTGTTCTCCTCAAGGATGTTGATGGATTCCTTTCTCACATTGAGGTCCTTCATCCATTTTGAGTCTATTTTCGTGTGTGGTGTAAGGAAATGATCCAATTTCATTTTTCTGCATGTGGCTGTCCAATTTTCCCAACACCATTTATTGAAGAGGCTGTCTTTTTTCCATTGGACATTCTTTCCTGCTTTGTCGAAGATTAGTTGACCATAGAGTTGAGGGTCTATTTCTGGGCTCTCTATTCTGTTCCATTGATCTATGTGTCTGTTTTTGTGCCAGTACCATGCTGTCTTGATGATGACAGCTTTGTAATAGAGCTTGAAGTCCGGAATTGTGATGCCACCAACTCTGGCTTTCTTTTTCAATATTCCTTTGGCTATTCGCGGTCTTTTCTGGTTCCATATAAATTTTAGGATTATTTGTTCCATTTCTTTGAAAAAAATGGATGGTACCTTGATAGGAATTGCATTAAATGTGTAGATTGCTTTAGGTAGCATAGACATTTTCACAATATTTATTCTTCCAATCCAGGAGCATGGAACATTTTTCCATTTCTTTGTGTCTTCCTCAATTTCTTTCATGAGTACTTTATAGTTTTCTGTGTATAGATTCTTAGCCTCTTTGGTTAGGTTTATTCCTAGGTATCTTATAGTTTTGGGTGCAATTGTAAATGGGATGGACTCCTTAATTTCTCTTTCTTCTGTCTTATTGTTGGTGTAGAGAAATGCGACTGATTTCTGTGCATTGATTTTATATCCTGACACATTACTGAATTCCTGTACAAGTTCTAGCAGTTTTGGAGTGGAGTCTTTTGGGTTTTCCACATATAGTATCATATCATCCGCGAAGAGTGATAGTTTGACTTCTTCTTTGCCGATTTGGATGCCTTTAATTTCTTTTTGTTGTCTGATTACTGAGGCTAGGACTTCCAGTACTATGTTGAATAGCAGTGGTGATAATGGACATCCCTGCCGTGTTCCTGACCTTAGCGGAAAAGCTTTCAGTTTTTCTCCATTGAGAATGATATTTGCGATGGGTTTTTCATAGATGGCTTTGATAATATTGAGGTATGTGCCCTCTATCCCTACACTTTGAAGAGTTTTGATCAGGAAGGGATGCTGTACTTTGTCAAATGCTTTTTCAGCATCTATGGAGAGTATCATATGGTTCCTGTTTTTTCTTTTATTAATGTGTTGTATCACATTGATTGATTTGTGGATGTTGAACCAACCTTGCAGCCCTGGAATAAATCCCACTTGGTCGTGGTGAATAATCCTTTTAATGTACTGTTGAATCCTATTGGCTAGTATTTTGGTGAGAATTTTTGCATCTGTGTTCATCAAGGATATTGGTCTGTAGTTCTCTTTTTTGATGGGATCCTTGTCTGGTTTGGGGATCAAGGTGAGGCTGGCCTCATAAAATGAGTTTGGAAGTTTTCCTTCCATTTCTATTTTTTGGAACAGTCTCAGGAGAATAGGAATTAGTTCTTCTTTAAATGTTTGGTAGAATTCCCCCGGGAAGCCGTCTGGCCCTGGGCTTTTGTTTGTTTGGAGATTTTTGATGACTGTTTCAATCTCCTTACTGGTTATGGGTCTGTTCAGGCTTTCTATTTCTTCCTGGTTCAGTTGTGGTAGTTTATATGTCTCTAGGAATGCATCCATTTCTTCCAGATTGTCAAATTTGTTGGCATAGAGTTGCTCATAATATGTTCTTATAATTGTCTGTATTTCTTTGGTGTTAGTTGTGATCTCTCCTCTTTCATTCATGATTTTATTTATTTGGGTCCTTTCTCTTCTCTTTTTGATAAGTCTGGCCAGGGGCTTATCAATCTTATTAATTCTTTCAAAGAACCAGCTCCTAGTTTCGTTGATTTGTTCTATTGTTTTTTTGGTTTCTATTTCATTGATTTCTGCTCTGATCTTTATGATTTCTCTTCTCCTGCTGGGTTTAGGGTTTCTTTCTTGTTCTTTCTCCAGCTCCTTTAGGTGTAGGGTTAGGTTGTGTACCTGAGACATTTCTTGTTTCTTGAGAAAGGCTTGTACCGCTATATATTTTCCTCTCAGGACTGCCTTTGTTGTGTCCCACAGATTTTGAACTGTTGTATTTTCATTATCATTTGTTTCCATGAATTTTTTCAATTCTTCTTTAATTTCCTGGTTGACCCATTCATTCTTTAGAAGGATGCTGTTTAGTCGCCATATATTTGGGTTCTTTCCAAATTTCCTCTTGCGATTGAGTTCTAGCTTCAGAGCATTGTGGTCTGAAAATATGCAGGGAATGATCCCAATTTTTTGATAACAGTTAAGACCTGATTTAGAACCAAGGATGTGATCTATTCTGGAGAATGTTCCATGTGCACTAGAGAAGAATGTGTATTCTGTTGCTTTGGGATGAAATGTTCTGAATATATCTGTGATGTCCATCTGGTCCAGTGTGTCATTTAAGGCCTTTATTTCCTTGTTGATCTTTTGCTTGGATGATCTGTCCATTTCAGTGAGGGGAGTGTTAAAGTCCCCTACTATTATTGTATGATTGTCGATGTGTTTCTTTGATTTTGTTATTAATTGGTTTATATAGTTGGCTGCTCCCACGTTAGGGGCATAGATATTTACAATTGTTAGATCTTCTTGTTGGACAGATCCTTTGAGTATGATATAGTGTCCATCTTCATCTCTTATTATAGTCTTTGGTTTAAAATCTAAGTGATCTGATATAAGGATTGCCACTCCTTCTTTCTTCTGATGTCCATTAGCATGGTAAATTCTTTTCCACCCCCTCACTTTAAATCTGAAGGTGTCTTCGGGTTTAAAATGAGTTTCTTGTAGGCAACATATAGATGGGTTTTGTTTTTTTATCCATTCTGATACCCTGTGTCTTTTGATTGGGGCATTTAGCCCATTAACATTCAGGGTAACTATTGAGAGATATGAATTTAGTGCCATTGTCTTGCCTGTAAGGTGACTGTTATTGTATATTGTTTCTGTTCCTTTCTGATCTACTACTTTTAGGGTCTCTCTTTGCTTAGAGGACCACTTTCAAAATTTCCTGTAGAGCTGGCTTGGTGTTTGCAAATTCTTTCAGTTTTTGTTTGTCCTGGAAGCTTTTAATCTCTCCTTCTATTTTCAATGATAGCCTAGCTGGATATAGTATTCTTGGCTGCATGTTTTTCTCGTTTAGTACTCTGAATATATCATGCCAGCTCTTTCTGGCCTGCCAGGTCTCTGTGGATAAGTCTGCTGCCAATCTAATATTTTTACCATTGTATGTTACAGACTTCTTCTCCCGGGCTGCTTTCAGGATTTTCTCTTTGTCACTAAGACTTGTAAATTTGACTATTAGGTGACGGGGTGTGGACCTATTCTTATTGATTTTGAGTGGGGTTCTCTGAACCTCCTGGATTTTGATGCTTGTTCCCTTTTCCATATTGGGGAAATTCTCTCCAATAATTCTCTCCAATATACCTTCTGCTCCCCTCTCTCTTTCTTCTTCTTCTGGAATCCCAATTATTCTAATGTTGTTTCGTCTTATGGGGTCACTTATCTCTCGAATTCTGCCCTCGTGGTCCAATAGTTGTTTGTCCCTCTTTTGTTCAGCTTCCTTATTCTCTGTCATTTGGTCTTCTATATCGCTAATTCTTTCTTCTGCATCATTTATCCTAGCAGTGAGAGCCTCCATTTTTGATTGCACCTCATTAATAGCTTTTTTTATTTCAACTTGATTAGATTTTAGTTCTTTTATTTCTCCAGAAAGGGCTTTTATATCTCCCGAGAGGGTTTCTCTAATATCTTCCATGCCTTTTTCGAGCCCAGCTAGAACCTTGAGAATCGTCATTCTGAACTCTAGATCTGACATATTACCAATGTCTGTATTGATTAGGTCCTTAGCCTTTGGTACTGCCTCTTGTTCTTTTTTTTTGTGGTGAATTTTTCCGCCTTGTCATTTTGTCCAGATAAGAGTATATGAAGGAGTAAGTAAAATACTAAAAGGGTGGTAACAACCCCAGGAAAATATGCTTTAGCCAAATCAGAAGAGATCCCAAATCGAGAGGGGGAGGGGAAAAAGGGGAAAAAAAGAGGTTCAGAAAGAAAAAAAAATAATAATAAAATAAAAAAGAAAAAAGAAACAAATAAAAAAAAGAAAACCAATAATGAAAAAAATATAAAAAGGAAAAAATATATATATATTGGATAAACTAGTTAAAAAACGTTAAAAAAGAAAAGGGTAAAAGTTTTTAAAAAATTTAGCAGAAGAAGAGAAAAAAATTGAAAAAGAAAAAAAAAATTAAATTAACTGCAAGGCTAAAGAATCATGGGGAGAAAGCCATGAGTTCCGTGCTTTGCTTTCTCCTCCTCTGGAATTCCGCTGCTCTCCTTGGTATTGAAACTGCACTACTTGTAAGTGAACTTGGTCCTGGCTGAGTTTCTTGTTGATCTTCTGGGGGAGGGGCCTGTTGTAGTGATTCTCAAGTGTCTTTGCCCCAGGCGGAGTTGCACCGCCCTTACCATGGGCCGGGCTGAGTAATCCGCTCGGGTTTGCTTTTGGGAGCTTTTGTTCCCTGAGCGCTTTCCGTAGAGTCCGGAGGACGGGAATGAAGATGGCGGCCTCCCAGTCTCCGGCCCGGAGGAGACGAGAGCTCGGGGTCCCACTCCTCAGTGCGCCCTCAGGGAACAGCGTCCAATTACTCCCGTCTGCCTGGCCTCCGGCTGCGCTCTGAGGTCACTGAGCCTGCAACCGGTTCAAGGTAAACCCGAGCTGAGAGTCACTCCTCGGCTCCGTCTCTGTAGCCGGCTTCCCTGTTCTAATACCTGCGAGCTCTGCGACACTCAGACACCCCGATCCTTCTGTGACCCTGCGGGACCTGAGGCCACGCTGACCCCGTGTGAGCTTCACCCCGGTTAAGCCTCTGGAGCGATGTCCCTCAGCGGAACAGACTTTTAAAAGTCCTGATTTTGCACTCCGTTGCTCCGCCGCTTGCCGGGAGCCGGCCCCTCCCCCCGCGGTCTATCTTCCCGTCGCTTTGGATTCACTTCTCCGCCAGTCCTACCTTTCAGAAAGTGGTTGATTTTCTGTTTCTAGAATTGCTGTTCTTCTTCTCTTCGATCTCCCGTTGGATTTGTAGGTGTTTGCAATCTTTAGATAAGCTATCTAGCTGATCTCCCGCAACCTGAAGTAGTCTCAGCTGCTACTTCTCCGCCATCTTGACTCCTCCCCTCTTTTCTCATTTCTTATCTCAAAGAGAAATATTCAAAAAATTTACCATTAAGGATAATATTTATTGTAGAATTTTTTTTTCAAATACCATTTATCATATTAGGGAAGTTCTTTTATTTCTAATTTACTGTGTTATTTTTTTTCCTCACCTTGTTGAATTTTATCAAATTGTTTCACTGTATTTCCACTCATAGGTGGAAAAGAGGCTGAAAACTAGAGTCTTTATGCACTGTAACCATTTGCCTGGCTAAAAATTGGGAATATAATGTAGGAGGAAAGGGGAAAGAGGGAAGAGAGACTGCCCCAGGGGGACACTGGCAATCTCTGCTGCAAGCTCCAATGCCTAGTGCCTGTTTGCTGTTTAGAGTTGTTTTTTATTGGTAACTCTTGGTATAAGTATTGGTATAGAGCTACTATAATTTTCTAAGGAGGAAAACCTGTTTACTGAATATTTTGGATCTCAAATCCTAAAATCCTAAGGACAAGTCTCCTTGATGACTCCTTCCTGGGATCCAGAGTCGTATCAGAGAAGGAACTTGCCAGAGATGCAAGGATTAAGCCTGGATATATAAGGTCTTTTGGACAATAGGCAGCTATTCTAATTGTCGGCCCTCCTCTTCCTCTTCTCTGACTTTAACTTAATCTAGTCCTCTGTTGTATTTTGAACTAAATTTGACTTTTCATTTCTGGAGCTTATTTTCACGGTTCCTGAGTTACTCAGAGAAGAGACATAATCTCAATAAATGACTAATGGAATTGAACTTTAATAAAGGTGGTTGCAGTTTAAATTTTAATAAAGATGACTGCAATGGCT
>NW_022633324.1:0-6422 GCF_010015895.1 Lontra canadensis
TCTGGGGGATCTAAGGCTCCAGGTGGAGTCTTGTATCTTAGTCAGGTGTCCCATTAGTTACAGAGAACTGGCAGGGGTGACTTCCTAGAGCAGGGGACCACAGGCAGACTGTGCTGTGTGTCAGCGCTGACCTCACAAGGAAGGGTCCCGAACTTGGAGCACCTCAGTGGGGCTGCATGAATGCCAGTGAGGCAGCAGACCCTGACGTTGGACCTTCTTTTTCCACCCTCAGGGCCTGAGGAAGATCTCTGCCTACATGAAGTCCAGCCGCTTCCTCCCACACCCAATATACTCAAAGCTTGCCGTGTGGGGCAGCAAGTAGGACTGGGTGAGGGTAGATGCTGGCAAGAAGCAGTGCTGTGTTTTTGGGCCAGGGCCCCAGAGCACAGCTGGACCATCCTGAATCCATGGAACCAGCGGTCTTGCTTCTCCCCTTCCTGTTCTTTCTGGTAACTCGCATTTAGCCTTATTGAGCCCCTTTACCTTCCCCAATGCAAATTTGTCCAGGACCGTTAAAGGTGAACAGCACCCCACTTTTCTTCACTCGAGTGCCCCGCAGACATGATCCTTCCTGCACACTTTTCTTCCCTGAGTGCTGGTTCTGTGTGTGGAGTCCAGCGGCATCCCTGGCCCTCGGGCTCTGCCTGAGTTCTCCCAGGCGCTGCCTGAGGACTGGGGTGCAGGCCTGGCTCCCCCAGTGGGGTCTCTTCCCGACCCTGCCTGATCCCCAGTAAAGCCTTCATCCCAACTGCTCTGTCCTATCTTCTCCCCTCCGGGCACCAGGACTGTCTCCAGATCCTGCCACAGCCCGGGCTGCCTGGTGACCCTGGCCGTGGCTGCCCTGTGGGGGCTCGTGAGGGCAGTGGCTGTTTGGAGACCTCCTCTCCCTCTTTCTGACACCTTCAGAGCAGGAATCCTGTGGCTTGCTCTGAATTTTTACATTTCTTCACACTACTCTGATGCTCTAGAAGGTGATGTTTTCCTCTGTTTTGTTACTGGGACTCGGGGAGAGCCCGGAGCAGACACTAGAAGGAAAAGGTGAGAAGAGTATTATGCTTCGGTCAGGGATGTTTTACTGGTCCACAGAAAGGGTCTCTGATTTGCCGGTGCCCCCGGAAGGCAAGTGGATCTTGCCTTCCTGGGGCTCCCCAGGGTCAGAGTAGGCTGGCTTTGCAGGTTCCTAAAAATCCCTTTTGAGGATTTCCCCTGTTAGGTTTGCTAGTCGTGTATTGGCCATGCAGGTTTCTGCCTGATGAACCACTGTGAGTGTCCTTGTGGAAAACTGTGGGACCAGTATCCACCCACGGCTGATACGATTTCTGGGTCACGGTGAAAATTGAGGTGGTGGCCGAGAGCACCTTTTTTTTTATGCACACAATTACTTAATGGTGGTTCCGTTATTGGCTTCCTACCATGTAACCAAAAAAATACACTATACCATCACAATTCTCAATGAAGATGTTGGCAATACCTAAGGAACACAAAAAGTGAAAGCCTAGCATGTTAGGAGGGCCCGTGCTGTGTTCCAGGGGACAGGCTGAGAGGAGGGCTGGAGGGAAGAGACCACCTTTCTCATTGGTACAGCTCCTTGGCCATTGTCACCATATTATGGCTTTAAGGGGCCTTCGTCTGCCTGTGTATTTTGCCCATCTGAGGTCTATGAGTGTTCCTGGGAGGCCAGTATGGCAGGGAAACTGGGGGAACAGATCTGTTTGCACAAGGACTCCTTCCCGGATGTCCATGTCCTAGGCGGTCCATGGCGTGCTTCTAGACTCCACATTTGGCCATGCCATCGGGCCGTGAGAACCAGAGTCGGTCCCAGTGTAAACATTGAGAGCTGGCTGTTAATTGTAGGAACTGTGTGTACAACCTTCTCAGTCATGGTAGACGCATTTGAAAAATAAATTCAGTTCTTCGTGTCCCAGCTTGCCCCCAAGGCTCCAGAAGAATTACTATCCTGGCCCAGGACTCAGGGCTGCCTGACCCTGAACAATGGGTGGAGAGCTTAGAGGGGCTTGCTGTCTGACAGCCGGAGTTACGCCCTGCAGACCCCGGACCCAGGCTGCCCAGTGCAGTCCCTGTCTTCCTGTCTGTCACCTATCACTCTTCTGACCCTAATCTGCAACCTGGGGCCTGCTGTGCCTGCCCCCAGGGTAAGACTGTCCTCTTGGAGACAGCCCTCTCCGCCAGCTGGTCTCCTTTCGGTTGCTGGCGTTGCTGGGACAGTGTTTGTCCAACTGTGGCTTTCAACCCAGGATCAAGCTAGGGTTTCTTCCCCTCAGCACTTCTAACATGTTGAGTGCAGAATTCTTCATCAATGCCATTGTGCTGTGCATAGCCTGGAGTTTGCCAGCGCTCCCAACCCATACCCCGCCAGATGGCAGCAGCCTGCCCTGGTCGTGACAGTCAGCTATGTCTATAGACATTACCAAATGTCCCCCAAGGGGTGAAATCACCTTTGGTTGAACACCAACACCCCTAATGAACAAGTCATTAGGGGATGGAGACTGTCACTAAAAAAAAAAAAATCTTAAGACATCAGAGTGCTACAAGTAGTTAGGGTAGGTCTTCCTTGATGAAACTTCAATTTTGGCAAAGAATATATGTAGGTCCAGGAGTACCTGGGTGGCCCAGCTGGTTAAGCATCTGTCTGCCTTCAGCTCAGGTCATGATCTCTGGATCCTGGGATTGAGCCCCACCTCTTGGGCTCCTGGTTCAGCGGGGTGCCTGCTTCTCCTCCCTCTCCCTCTTCCTCTCCCCCTGCTCATGCTCTCTCTCTCTCTCTTCACTGTCTCAAATGAATGAATAAAATCGTAAAAAAAAAAAAAGAATATATGTAGGTCTATATGTCCTGGATAATGCTGTCAATGTGTTGTTTCTTAAGTATGGATACATCAAACTTCTAGAAAAGGAGAATAGTGCAAAAGAGTCCTGTGTACCCCAGAGTTTAACTTTTCCGCATTTGCTCTCTCGTCCCTCTGCCCTTACTGCCCTCTCCTCCCTCCTCTGTCCTTTTCTCAGTCAGTTCTGCAGGAGCACAAAGGCATTTGTACCAAAAACTTCATATTCTGTTCTCCAAGCTGTTGTCCCTAGTAGTAGAATTTAGGCGCCAAGTGACTGTGAGGCAGAGTCCGCCTCACCTGTGTCCTTTCCAAGTTAAGGTTCTCATGCCATACCTGAGTGCGGCTTATGACAAGCTCTGGAACCCATGTCCTTTGTGAAAGCTTGAAAAGTTCCTCAGAAAATCCCTGACAACCAAGTGTCCTCTGGGTTATTACTTTTCTTCATTAGGTTCTTACTACATGATTCAGAGCTTTTCTTTCTTTTAACATGTTTGCTGTATTTGTGTTTGCTCCACAGTATCAGAGAATTAACTGAAGGTTTCACGAGTGGAATGATCTCTACTTCAGTGTTTTTCTTCTGGGTCTTGCTCTAAATGTTTCACCTTGAATGCCGTTCCTTTCCTAAATTTTGGAGGCCCTAGTTGTCTTTCCTTATACAAAATAAGATAAGCCCATAGAATATTTTCTTTCTAAATTCCAGTGTGACATCATCTTGTAAATCATTCTCTTTATTCTCTTATTTTCAGATTAAGTAGTATTCTTGCACCCTGGATTGCCTAAATTTACATATAATATTAATGACTTAAAAATATTATCATGATGTACAGTATTTTCACTGTACTTTGGCATTTCTTTTTTTTTCTTCGGATTTATTTCTTTTTCTTCCAAATTTTTATTTAAATTCTAGTTAGCTTGGCATTTATTACTAATATGTAGTTATGAATCCTGAGGCTATTTTATGCTCCTTTACCTTGAGAGGACAAAATGTCAGCAGCGGAACCTGAAGGAATTGCAGAGCGCTGTTCAGAAGTCATACCAGAGACCAGACTTCCAAACTGGATGTGTTCTTAAAAATATTCGAATTTTCCATAATTTAAATCAGTAGAGAACACATATATGTCCAGAAGACCAGACAACACTGAGACCAACTGTCTCCAGGCAACCACTGGCCACATTCCCTCCCTTCAAGCCACTCTCCAGCTTCCCTGCTCCCTACTGCTCCCCGTTGCCTTGCACCAATGCCAGCATCCACTGCTCTGATCCTTTGGGCCCTGTGCCCCCAGATGAGCCCTCCTCCTCCTTCTGCAGAACTGTCCTCTTTCTTTGGAAGGGGCCCTGGGAGCTCTGGGTGCATCTCCCGTCTCCTCAGTGTCCTTCCCTGCCAGGTATCGCCTCTTTCCCCCATATTCCTCCTCTCTGCCTCTCAGTGATCTGGGTGTTTCTGCAGGAAATGTGTCCCATAGTTGAAGGCATCTTTCTTGGCACTTCCCTTGGGCCTTCCAATCGTTCATGGCCAGGATTATCTTCTTCGACGTGCCTACTGGGCGACAGCATGGATGAGAGCCAGGGGAACAATGTCTGTTCTAATATTTTACATGTTCTTACCCTGCTTCTTGTTTAGCTTCAAAAATGTAGTGTCTCAGTGGAATCTAGTGATGTTTGCTGTTCGAGGCTCAAGATGTATAGAAGTCAAAGTGACAACTCCTTAATGTATTATGAAAACAGACCCACCTAGAGGCAAGCTTGTGCTTAGGCACTTGGCCCCCATATCCTCTCTGTGGCCAAATCTACCTAGAATTCACCTTGACCCCAAAGGCTACTTCCTGAGCCTGGACCCAGACCTGGAACACTGGGGACTGGCAGGGGTGAGTTGTGGGGAGCACATGCAGCAGGGGCTGAGCTCTGCTTGGCTCAGGTGACACCCCCACAGCTCCCCAGTGTGGCACAGATGGACAGACCTCTGACTTCTGAGATCGAATAGCGATCAGCTGAAGCCTCCGTGTCCTCTTTCCCCACTGCAATGTCTGTGGATCAGGGTGCTTGGAAATCCTCATGCCAAGACTGGGTTCACTCTTTGCTGTCCTAACATAGTGTTACCTAGTTTAAGCTTCGGTAATGCATTTTTCTGTGCTTTAACTGTAAACCCATTTGTTTTTTGAAGTTCCCTTCTTCTGTTTTCACACATCCCCGCAGCCTTGCAATACCCTTTATGCAAAGGGAAATGAGCCACAGGCCAAGATCTGTCCCACTCACCTAGTTTGAAATAGTCTCCTGCCTTTGGAGAAAGTTGGCCAGTAGGATATTGTCACAGATCACAGATCACAGAAGAACCTGAGAGGCTGCCTAAGCCACAGAAAAGCACACGTGGGTGGGAAGCCAGGGTCAGGCCAGAATGCGTGGACTAGAGGGCTGAGGGTCTGCTGGGGGCCAGCTGGACTGTGATCCTGTGGGGAGACCTCCACCCTCCTGCAGGCCACCCCCTCTGTCTGCTCTCTGTGGCAGGACAGGTGACTGGCCAGGCAGAGGACTCCCCTCCCTCTTTTAGTCACATTCTGTGACACCGTCAACTCTGTGTCACTGTCCTGGCCACGTGGGGATATCTCGCTGACTGGCAGGGCATTTCCGGGACTGCACCTCCTAACCCTGCCCTTGGCTGGGTTTCCATTCACAACTTGGGTCCTAAGGGTCATTGATTCATTTCCACTTGAGCTCAGGGGTCTCAGCCAGGGGACTGACTGGCTGGGGCTCCCCAGGCCCTGAAGGAAACCCTGAGACCAGGGTTCCTTTTCTCTGGCCCTCGTCCTGGGCGGTAGTTCCCACCCACCTATGGTGTGTTCTCTGGGGCTCGTCCTGGGAGGAATTTTCAGACTGGCCTGAACTCCGGATTTGAGGGATATGGCTCTTTGGCCTTAACTTTGGCAGACTCCCCGAGCTGGCAGGATCTGGGCCGACCAAGGGCGAAGGGGAGAGATGTTTAGCGGGGAAGAGCAGACCTGTGTTTTTTTGTGTGTGTGTGTGACTTAGGCGCATCTCCAAGCGCCCTCTCTGGTTCCATATCTAGAAAGAGAGCTCTGGATTGCGCGGTGAACCAGGGGGCGGCGGGGAACCAGGGGCGCCAGAGGCCATTGGCATTCAGAGGCGGCCCCGGCCCCAGCGGCTGAGGACTGATAGAGGGAGCCTCCTTAAGTCTGTGCGTCCCGCGGGTGGCCCGGCCTCCCACGCGTCGTGGGGGCGGGGCCGAGAGAGGGGAGGACCCTTTCGGCCCCGCCCACCCTTCCTCCGCTGATAAATTGGGAGCACAGCTCTGCCAAGTTTTCACACTCAGCTCAAAAGCCAGCGCCATGGTCATGATCTTGGGTTATTGGGACATTCGCGGGGTGAGCAAAGGGGCTGCCGTGCTGGGTGGGGTGGAGGCGCACGGCGGCAGGAAGTGGTGCGCCCTGAGGACCCTTTCTACCAGAAGGTCCCTTTGGAGCTAGCTCCCTGCAGCTCAGTCCTTTCTAGCAATCTGTCAGCCTGTGGGCGCGTTCCTGCGTGTGTGTGTGTGTGTGTGTGTGTGTGTGTGTGTGTGTGTGTGTG
>NW_022633325.1:0-6416 GCF_010015895.1 Lontra canadensis
AGGAGTGGGAAGGAGTGGGGGTAGACGAAGGTGTCGGCAAGAGAGTGGCGGGATTTAGGCGAGGGGAGACAGTGTGACCTGGGGTTTTCTATGAATAGCAGGTGGTAGAGTTGGAGACAGGAAGGAGTAAGCTGTGCCAAGGATTTGTGGCTAAGTCCATCAGTCAATGGGGGGAGAAGACCATGATGGGCTGTCCTAAGGTAAGTTTAAGGGCCTCTTTTGTCAGAGAGGCAGATGCCGCTAGGGCCCTGAGGCGGGGCTGCCATCCCTGGGTGGTGACATCTAGTTGCTTGGAGAGTTAATGGGGATAAGGAGACCCTGCTGCAGGAGGCAGTCGATGATGGGCTTAAGTCCTCGCTTGTGGGCTGCTACTATAGATCTGGAAATGTCCCATACCTGTGGGTCTACGGAGGGGAGACAGGCTGGGATAGAGGACGAGTCAGAGGGGAGTAGAGGGAAGATGAGGTGAGCAGAAGTTGAGGGAGAGGGAGAGAGACGAATGGTGACCTGAAGTTTGTAGAGGATGTCCCTGCCTAGTAGGGGAACGGGGCAGGAAGGGATAATGCGGAAGGAGTGTGAGAAGGAGAACCCCTCCAGGCTGCATGTAAGGGGTGGGCTGGCCTTTGGAGTGGAGGAAGTACCATCAATTCCCATAACTGCAACTGGGGAGGGATGAGTAGGACCCGAGTAGGAAGGCAGGACAGAATGTCCAGTGTCCAGCAGAAAGGAAATGGACTTACCCGCTACCTGGAGCGTAACCCTGGGCTCGGCATGGGTGAGAGGGGTGTCTGAGTCTGGGCTCCATCAGTCATCCTCCAATCTGAGAAGTTGGAAGGCAGGACTTACCGTCTCAGGGTCTCCCCCACGTGGAGGCGCCGGGAATCCCCCAAGGCTGGGGCAGTCCGATTTCCAGTGGCCCATCATGCAGCATTGAGGGCACAGCCTAGTAGGCGCTTTTGGATTGGGGCATTGACGGGCCCAGTGTCCCTCGGCTCCGCACTTGAAACAGGCCCCTGGAGGGACGCAGTTAGGTGCTCCCTTCTTTTGACCCCTAGAACCTGCCGGCCTCAGGGCTGCTACCAGGGCTTGGGTCTGCAGTTGGACCTTCTGTTGGAGTCTGGCTTGGCGCTTAAGTTCTGCTGCCTCCTCTTGGGAGTTAAAGACTTTAAATGCCATTTTCACCAGATCAGAAATGGGAGTTTGAGGGCCCTCCTCCGCTTTCTTTAATTTTTTTCCGAATGTTGGCAGCTGACTGAGAAATAAAGTGGGTAGCTTAAACAGTCGCCCCTGCAGGCCTGGTCTAGGCGAGTGTATTGAGTCAGCGCCTCAGTAAGTCGGTTAAGAAACATGGCCGGGTTTTCATTGGGTTCCTGAATGATTTCCCTTCACAAACCTTCTACAGCTTTCCTTTGCATTTAGGTTTTGTCCTGAACAACCATCTCATTTAGGACAAAATTATCTCCTTTTACTTTCAATAAAATGTACTCCCATTCCTTAAATCTTTCTTATATATATTCTACTTTCCTACATACAGAGTTGCTTCCTTTATTTACATCAGTCTTACAGTTAGCAGAATTTTGTACTCTTAGAAACACCTTAACGTCTAGTCAGTTATTAATCAATTGTGAACAGTTATAACAGAATTCTTTAGATGCCAATTTATGAATCAGTTAAGCACAAACCATGCTTACTAACAGATTTAAATATTCTTATTTTCTTTGCTGTAAGAAGTCAAAAGCACAAAGCTATGTTCAGTAATCAATGATTTGGCATTTTATCCTCTTTGGAAAAGACCTAAATGTCCAACAAATTTAATCCCATTTGTCATCCAAGCAAAACTTTAAACTTTCAGCTTACCAAAGACTTTGAAAGCTATCTCAACATTACCCATTAAAACTTTGAGACAGACAATTAACCATCAGTTTAGTCATTTCTTTGCTAACAGATTTTAACAAATAACAAGAGCTTATTTGACCTTCAGTAAACTTTGAATGAAGTTTCACATTTACTGCGGATAACTTTGCCAGGAGTTCGGATAGGAGTGGGGAGGGGGAGGGGGAGACGAGGGTGCCGGTTCAGAAATCCTGAACTTAAGGGACCTTGGGGTAAGGGATGGCGGTAAGGAGGAGGAGGAAGAGGAACCAGAGGCCCTCTTGTCGGTGGGTGGGTGAAGCTCTCTGGGGGTTCAGAGAGGGGAGACAGGGAGGAGAGGTCCGGGTCTTTGGGAGCAGTGGGTGGCAGGGTAGGGGGAGGGGAGCGGGCGAAGAGGACCTGTGAAGTGGAGCAGTGAGAGCAGAGGGAGGGGCGAGAGCGCAGAATCCAGAAAGCCTGGACATAAGGGACCTTGGCCCATCTGCCTAGGTGTCTGCCGAGGTTATTTAGGTCCATGAGAATCTGATAATTAAACATGCCTTCCAGAGGCCATTGGGACTGATTTATGATTGGCCAACAGGCCTAAAACACCCCTGGGATGTTTTAGGGTCGAATTTGGATTGGGAGGTCCCCACGATTCATTGCCGGGCAACCCAAGGGCTGGAGGAAGGCGTCCCCTCGTCCACCACTGGGTTGCGGAAAAACTGTGTCAACTGCCGTAGAGGTTAGGACGTCTCCCAGCCTCTCGGAGTCACGGAGGTCACCTGGTGACCTGCAGGGTCTGCCCTGACGTGGCCGCGATTAGGGCAGGGCTTTCCAGAAGGAGGCGCGGAATCTGGGGAAACTCACCAGGGCTTCAGAAGTGGCGTTCGGAAAGGCGGGTCCGGGTCCGGCTAGGGAAAGGAGAGAGCCTCCCCACTGGGGTGGGGGCTCAATCTCCTTCCCGGGTTTCGGCACCAAATGTAAAGTTTTTCCGGCGAGATAAACACAACACCAGGCAAAGTGGGTGCAAGGCAAGATTTATTAAAGGCATCTCCGGTGAAGTTTCAGGGCTCAGGAGGAGGGGAGCCAGGAAAGTTGCGCCAGGAAGAGGTGGGCACCCTCTGGCGAGGTTCCGCGACTCTGGAAAGCAGAGTGGCAGAAGTCGCGCCCAAGGCAGGGAGGGGGGGACCTTTAAGGGGTCTCGAGGGGAGCTCAGGGGTCTTTTGGCAAGTTTCCCTTATTCAGATATTTCGCCTGCTCGTCGGGGTCCCATTGGTCCATAGGAGCCTGGGGCGGGGGTCTCAGATTCCTGCTTGGGCCTTTGTTCTCCTATCCAAGCTCAGGTTTTGTGGCGGGAACTTTCACCATCTTGGGCCTTTGTTCTCTGGTCCGAGTTCAGGCCTTGTGGCGGGAACTTTCGCCATCTTAAGTAGCCCTTTCTGCCAGCCCAACATTCCGACCTTTTGCTTAATATAATGGTGCCAGGGGCGTTGACTCAGTTCTGGCTACTTCCTGCTGACGGGGGGGGGCGTCGTCATAGGAGTAGTCGGAAGTGGGCAGGCGAGAGTAGGGCTGGAGGAGGAGTTGATTGACGGACACTCGGGCAAGTTCTTATAGGCGACCCTGCAAGCATCGGAAAAGACAGGGAGCAACTGAGACTAGAAGGAGGATTATGCATACAGGTCCCGCCAGAGGGAGCAGCCAGGTTACCCAGGTGTAGGGGTCCAGGCCCCAGGAGGACGTGTCTCGCCGCTGTGCTTGGATCCGATCCCTGAGTTCTTTGATCCTGGAGGTAACTATACCTGATTGGTTAACAAAGTAACAACATTCTTCATTTAAGTATAGGCAGGTCCCCCCTTTATCGGTGGTCAGAAGGTCTAAGGCCCGTCGGTTCTGCAGGGCTAAGGCCGCCAGGCTGGTAACTTGCGTCTGTAGGGCTGTGAGGGAGTCAGCAACCCGTTCCAGGTCATCATTCAGGGCTTGGGAGAGTTTGTAATAAAAGTCTATGGAAGTTCCTATCCCCGCTGTTCTGGTTGCCACCCCTGTAGCTATTCCTGCCCCTATTATGAATGGGAGGAAGGCAGCCCTTCTTCCACGGTGTTGGGGGAATAGGATGGATTGCAGGTGGGATTCAGAGTAGATGGTGGTAGAAGGAGATAGTAGAATGAATATACAGTCTAGGGAGGCATTAGTTGTCAGGCAACGATAGGTTCCCTGAGGGCACGAGAGAAATATGCCCGAGGGAGTACAGGAGTACAGTACGGGAGGGAGGAGTTAGTGATGTTGGCAGCTGCGATGGTAAGGGGAGAGGACACATTAATAATAGGTATGTTTCCCCCAATGGGGCCGATATGGACCGTATTATTTGTGGTCGTGGAGTTGGGGAGTGGCCAGTCAATAGGGAGGGGTACCCCTACGATGTTGGAATGTGTTGAAAAAGGGAAACAGATCCAGCAGTCACTGTCACCGTTCTTCGACACATTTCGCCATAGGTTGTAACCAGAGTTCAGGAGGGCCACTGTCAGTTGTTTGGTGGCAGGGACTTTTTGTATGCTACCAAGATTGATGCCCTTATAGACCGGGTCACTGGGGGTTTGGAGTCATTTGTTCAGGTCTGTGACCACTGTTTTAATGCGTTTGCGGCTAGCCTGGTCCTGTACAACCCCACTCACTCCCCCGTCAGAGACCGACATGACCCAGATAGGTCCAGCAAACTTTTCCAGACCTCGGGTAGATGTTGCAGGGGGCAATACCGCGTTTGGCTGTCACGAGGTCAGAGACCCAGTAGGTTTTCTGGTCATACATACAGGTTGTTGGTTCCTTTCCCCTGTAGCAGGTTGCAAGCATATAAGTAAAGGCCGAAAAATAGCGAGAGGTACCTGAACTCCTCATGCAGCTAGACTCACATGGTTCCACCTGGTTTGTCTGGATTAGAAGGAATATGAGAAGGGGCCCTAACCAAGCGGAGTTTGGTGGGGCCTGCCATCTGGGAAGTCCAATCAGTATCTGTGGGTGCCCGTTTGAGATTGTTGATATGTACCTATGCAGAGTGCCCCAACAGTTTCACAGCAGTTGGGGTGGTAAGGACGACCATATGAGGCCTGGTCCACCAGGTTTGTAAGGAGCCTGGCCGCAAACTTTGAGAAGGACCTGGTCCCCAGGAGATAGATCTCATATATCCCCTTCGGAAGCATGGTCGCTTGGGGCTGGGATGACAGTGTCGGCGTGGGCCCTTAAGAGAGCTCGGAAGAGAGTGAGGTAAGGTAGATAGGATAAAAGAAATGGCCGGAAGGCTATGATTTATAAGAAAGGGCCAGCCGTATAGTAATTCGAATGGGCTTAAGCCGGAAGGCCCTCGGGGCGTAGCCCGGAGTCTGGTGAGAGCCAGGGGCAGAAGTGTGGGCCAGGAAAGGCGGGTTTCTAGGGTAAGTTTGGTGAGTTGGGCTTTGAGCAGCCCGTTGGCATTCTTTATCTTACCCGATGACTGTGGGTGGTATGGGATGTGAAGTTTCCAGGTTATGTTGAGGCTCTCAGCTACCTGTTGGGTTACACTGGAGATGAAGGCAGGTCCGTTGTCTGACTGGAGGGTCTGGGGCAATCCGAACCTCGGGATGATGTGCTCGAGGAGTATTGTAGCCACCACGTCTGCTGTTTCCCTAGTGGTGGGGAATGCCTCGATCCAGCCTGTGAAGGTGTCCACAAGAGTTAGTAAGTATCTAAAGGTTTTGTGTCGAGGCATGTGAGTGAAGTCAAGTTGCCAGTCCTCGCCTGGCTGATGCCCGCAGAGCTGGTGGGTGGGTCCCGGTCTGCAGAGGCCGCCCTGGGCGTCGACCACCGAACAGGTTCTGCAGGCCTGGTGTACCTCCTTAATGGTCTTTTGGAGGAGGGGGTGGTGAAACAGAGGTTGGAGAAATTGGTATAGGGCCTTTGGACCGATGTAGAGAGACTGGTGGATGTCATTAATGAGGGTGTGGATTAGGCTGTTCGGGAGGGCAATTTTGTCCTGGACAAAATACCATCCCTTGTCATCCAACCTGCCACCTAATGTTTTAAGGGCTCGAGTCTCCTCATCAGTGTACGAGGGACTGTGAGGAGTGTTGAGAAACAGGAGAAGGGCTGGAGAGGAGTTTAAGGCCACCTGTCAGGCAATAGAGTCGGCCTTGTTGTTCCCCAAAGAGATGGGGTCCTTGGAGGCCTGATGGCCATGGCAGTGGACAATAGCCACCTCAGTAGGGTACTTGAGAGCCTCTAGGAGTTTGGCAATAAGAGGCCCATTGACTATGGGGGTTACCTTGGTTGTGAGAAATCCCCTTTCTCGCCAGAGGACAGAGTGAGTGTGGGTAATAAGGAAAGCATATTTGGAGTCAGTATAAATAGTGACCCGTTGTCCCTCAGATAAGTGAAGGGCCCTGGTGAGAGCCACGAGTTCTGCCTTTTGAGAAGAAGTCCCAATGGGAAGGGGGGCCGCTTCTATGACAGTGTCCAGGGTGACCACTGCATAGGCCGCGTGTGACCGTCCATCTGGAGCTATGAGGGAGCTCCCATCCACGAACAGAGTGCGA